>NW_027142296.1:1500000-1650000 GCF_036365525.1 Heterodontus francisci
CGAGATCCCAGGTACCAACCCATGCTGCAAGCTCACCCACCTTATTCCGGATGCTCCTGGCGTCGAATAGACACACTTTAAACCAAGTTCTTGCTTGCCAGTGCCCTTTATGAAATATTAAGAATGGCCCACGAACTTCCAATGACTGAACATGTCATTGCATGAAAAATCGAAGCCTGCATAAGACAGCATCTTCACTGGCCACAAATCCACAAAGATGTGGTGGAGTTCTGTAAAACTAGTCACATGTGCCAGGTCGTGGAGAAGCCCCAAACTGCAATAAAACCTTCACTCCTAATTGCCATACCAGCTTTTGGGGAACCCTTCAGCAGAATGCTGGTGAATTGTGTGGGACACCTGCTGAAAACAAAACGGGATTACCAGTACATTCTCACCATTATGGATGTGGCGACCCGATTCCCAGAGGCCATTCTCCCGAAGAACTATCTCTGCCATTTTAGTGGTGGAGGGGTTAACCCAATTCTTTACCCGATATGGGCTGCCTGCTGAGATCCAGATGGAACAGGGCACACATTTTATATCAAGTATTTTTGAAAAGGAAATCTGGACATAACCCAGTGCAAGTCCTCAGCCTACCACCCACTGTCACAAGGGGCTTTGGAGTGGCACCACCAGACCCTAAAGACAATGATCAGGCCATACTGCTATGAGTAGCCCCATGACTGGGACAAAGGGCTGGGATTTCTTCTGTTGGTTACCAGGGACTTATCCACTCTGTCCACTGGCTTTAGTCTCTTTGAATTAGTTTATGGACACGAGATGAGAAGTCCTCTTAAACTCATCAAGGAGATGTTTTTTGGGGCAGAGGGATCAAACTTCCATGTTAGACTACATTTCCTTGCTCTGGGAGTGGATCACGAGAGCCTGTGCCGTGGCTCAGTTACGCCTAAAGACCTCCCAGGCAGCTGTGAATAGGTAATCAGACTGAAATGCCGAGGCTGGAACATTTCAGGACAGAGACCATGTATTGTTACTACTCCCACTGCAGGGTGAATTCCTAAAAGCCCAGTTCGGTGGTCCATATCGAGTGGCAAAAGGAATAGTTAGGTAAATTATTTAATTGACACCCCAGACCAAAGGAAAAAAGCAAAGGCTGTGGAGGCTACAGACATGCACAGATCTGTCAGACAGTCAAAAGGGGAGGATTGAAAAGGACAGTGAGGACAGGTTAGTAGAGGGCCATGAGGATTCTCAACTGGAATCCCCCATTCTCCGATTAGCCAACCCTGAAATGTTAGATAAATTAGACCACACGCTCTCCTCTTTAAATACAACCCAAAAAAGGCACCCTAAAATGACTGCTAACAGCATTTACAGAAAGCTGCAAGGACAAGGTAAGTTCCAAAAAAGGCAAGCCGATGGTGAGGGAGATGCCTCACCTAGTCGAAGTGCCGCAGTGGAGTGAAGTGAAAGCTGGACAGACACTTGCGAGCACTAATGTCCCAGAGGACATAGGGCAGATCAGAAAAAAAATGATGCTCCCTATAGTAAAGGGAAAAGTGAGGGCAAAACAGCCTAAAATAAACAGCATTTGTGTATCTCACCAGAAGCTAAAAGTGAGGTCAGTGTGGATCTTCCCACTGAAGAACCCAATGATCAGGTCCCAAACCGAAACCTAAACAAACCCAATAAAAAAAACAATTTATTACACATTATCAGTTTAGGGAGGAAGTTTAGACAGGAACCTGAATGGTGAAAGCTTCATTGCAGGAGAGAAAAAAAAGGTCGAACCCGACACATCATCAACCCAGACAAAACACCAAAAAATTAAATCAGCACAACTGTTATAGACAATGTCAGCTGCAGTAATTCTAAGATCAATGTGTCAATTTGAGAAGTGATTATTGAGAATGAATTTGTGTTTCCTTCTATTTCTTCTCACAATTCTGTAATAAAATGTTCCGATTATCACATTTCTTTCCATGTGCTGCAGCGGTGTCAAGATAACACAATATGCCCAATGAGGAATTTTAATTCATCGATTAGACACTTACAGTAATCTTTTAATGGAAGAAATCCTGCAGCTAACCTTGAAAAAACTGGCAGCCAAGATGGCCACCGCAATTGGCATCTGAAACACCTTTTCACATTCCAGAGGCAACAGGAGACACATGTCTGATGAGCCTGGACCCAAAACATTGGCTTTCTCTAGTTATTGAATTACCTAAGATTCATTAACACGGGAGACAAGGACATCCTGACAAATTGAATTTAAAAGAGCAAATTCCTCCAAGTGTAAATACTGGTATCCTGAAACCTGGGGAGATAGAAGTTCCTAACTTTGAATCTCTTAATAAGGGTCCAGCAAATACAGTGAGGTAGTCAGGAGACCTTCTGTCATCAATGTGAAAGCTGGGAGTTGCCCCTGGACAAAGACAGACAAGCCAGTGATTCAAACTGTGCAGGAGCAGAAGGGCTGTGTCCCCCTCTCCCTCTCTCCATCTCTCTGCCCAGATAACTTCACAAGTTTGAAAACCACGTGCGGCTGTGAGCCCTCCAAGCCTACAGATTACTACAGACAGATACACCAGGGGAAGAAAGCCACCCACAAGTCTGCCTCCAAGAAAACCCTGAGCCACGTGGGTCAGCCACATAGGGCACTTTGACCATCCAAAGACTTCAAGAATATAACTTCAGCCAGAAGACCACCGAATCATTAAACCTCACAGAATGAGTATTTTTTTTAAATTTATTTAGGACTCCAATCCAATCACAAATGTACTTCTCACTCTGTAATCTATTTGCATGTGATTCTCGTGTGAGTGTGTGCGTAAATGTGTGGTATAGTTTTTTATGGTTTTATTTAGATACAGTTTAGATTGCTAAGTATAATAAACTCACCTCTTTCCTGTTTAAACTCTAGAGAACCAGTACGATTGGTTCCTTCACCATCACACCAACGGGAAAAGGGAAAATACTCACTGAGATGGTTACCACATCCGCTCTTTAGAAAGGACAAACCCTATTGCGGTCAAATAAGAGGAAGGACAAGAGGAGAGACTGTGACCCCTCTTCACCTGGCTGTAACAATAGGCAGGGTTGGAGATGGAGAGAACACGGGTATGAAGTCAGCTCAGCATTAAATAGCAGAGGTTGTTAACTTCCTGGTTCAGCCTCAGACAATGGCCATCGAGGGGGATGCAGATCGTGGATGGGGAATATAATTTGCGACAGAAACTGAAGACAATGGTTTCAGTCTGCTCACGATATAAATTACGAGAACACTAAATCATTGAAATATGGCTTATGAATCTAATAGTTGGATACAGAGACTTACCAGGGACACCAATAATAGCGAGGGTGGGATAATAAATCGATTGAATCATCTTCAGAGCACAAACGATCCGCTCTTCTAATGTTATCCAGTAATAATCTGCAGTGAGCCAGTAAAACCAATAGGAGAATTTCCTGCTGTCCATTGTTGTAACATTACAATCTATTGTTCTCAGATTCTGACCCATTGTTGTAACATTCCAGTCTAGTGTTCTCAGATTCTGACCCATTGTTGTAACATTCCAGTCTATTGTTCTCAGATTCTGACCCATTGTTGTAACATTCCAATCTATTGTTCTCAGATTCTGACCCATTGTTGTAACATTCCAATCTATTGTTCTCAGATTCTGACCCATTGTTGTAACATTCCAATCTATTGTTAGATTCTGACCCATTGTTGTAACATTCCAATCTATTGTTCTCAGATTCTGACCCATTGTTGTAACATTCCAATCTATTGTTCTCAGATTCTGATCTACTACGTCTCCCTCTCTCTGGAGCTGCTGATCTCTGTTATGTTCCCGCTGACATTATTGGATAATACATTGAAAGGAGCTCCTTATTAATAAACGATGGAAAGCCTCCCAGTGACACAATTAGGGTCCATGGAGACGGACATTAATTACAGTCACTGAACAAACAGGTTCAATTAACTCATTTCAATCTAAACGTTTTTATACCACAATAAAGTAGAACATTTATCCGGTCTGGATAGGATGTCTGAGGTTTAATGAGGAAAGGAATTGTGGAAACACAGCGGCACTGGCCAGAATCTTCGAATCCTCCTTTGATATGGGATTGGTGACAGAGGACTGGAAGGCTGTAAATGTTACACCCTATTTAAAAACAGGAGAGGTTGGACAAACCCTGTAACTACTGACCAGTCAGTCTAATGTTGATAGTTGGAAACTTCTGGTGTCCGTAACCCAGCACAAAGTATTTCTTGCCTGTAAAATCATGGTTAATAAATGACAAGCAGCATAGATAGGTGAATGGAAAATCATTTTCTAATCTTGATCGAGTTCGTTGAGGACGTAACTGTGAGTGTTAATGAGAATAGCGTGTTTCGTGAAATGGGATCATAGAATCATAGAAAGGTTAAGGCACAGAAAGAGGCCCGTTGGAACGTTATTGCTGTGCCAGCCGATAAACGATCCACTATTCTAATCCCACCATCCAGCATTTGGCCAATAATCCTGCAGATTGTGGCACCTGAGCTGCATATTCCAGACTCCTCCTGAATGGGTTGAGTGTCCCTGCCTCAACTACCCTTTCAGGCAGTGAGTTTCAGACTCACACCAAAGCAGGGGACCCAGTCCTGAGCCTTGCGGAACGCCACTGGAAACTTCCCTCCTGACTCTAAAATACCCGTCAACAATTAACCTTTGTTTCCTGCCACTGAGCCAATTTCCTATTTCTGGGTGAACAGGTTTTTCCTCAACTCCCCTCTAATCGTTCCAACAATCATTTTAAATCTATGCCCCCTCATCACTGATCTCTCTGCTAATGTGATTAGACCCTTCACCTCCACTCTATCCAGGCCCCTAAAAATATATACATTTCAATTTGATTTCCCCTCAGCCTTCTCTGTTCCAAGAAGAACAACCCCAGCCTATCCAATCATTCCACATAGCTGCATTTTTCCAGTCCTGGCAACATCCTCGTAAATCTCCTCTGTGCCCTCTTCTGTGGAACGCCACTAGAAGCAGCCCCCCCCCCAGTCAATAAAACACCCGTCAACAATTACACTTTGTTTCCTGCCACTGAGCCAATTTTGTATCAACCTGGCTGTATTTCCCTGAATTACATGGGATTTTATTTTTTTCACCAGTCTGACATGTGGGACCTTGTCAAAACCCTTGGTAAAAAAATCCATGTAGACCACATGAACTGCACTACCCTCATCTATCTTCCTTGTTACTTCTTCAAATAATTCAATCAAGTTGGTCAAACTAGAGCGTCCCTTAACAAATCCATGCTGACTATCCTTGATTAGCCTGTGCCTTTCTAAGAGACAGTTTATACTGTCTCGCAGAATAGATTCCAATAATTTGCCCACTACTGAGGTTAGACTGACTGGCCTGTAATTTTTCAGTCTAACACTGGCTCCCTTTATAAACAGAGGTATAATGTTAACAGTACTCCAATCCTCTGGCACCACACCTGTACCCACTGACGACTGGAAAATGATGGTCAGACCCTCTGCTATTCCCTCTCTTGCTTCTTTTAACAGCCTAGGATGCATTTTATCCGGATCTGGTGACTTATCAACTTTCAAGGATGCTAATTCCAATAATACTTCCTCTCTCCCGATGTACATCACATCAAATACTTCATATTCCTCCTCCATCGCTACAATATCTGCATCATACCCCTCTTTTGTAACGTGAAACATGAAGTATTCATTATGAACAATACCAACATCTTCCACCCCTGCACATGCATATGCAATTATGCATATACACTTATGTGAACAGACATTCAAAAGGCCTGTGATCAAATGACATTTCATAGACTTATTATGAAAATGGAACACATGGATTAATGTGACAGTGATAGTGTGGATATGACACTGACTCAGGGACAGAAAGCAGAGAGAAGTAGTGAACAGACATTGTTCAGACTGGTGGAGGAGGGGGAGAATACAGTGCAATTTCTCAGGGGTCAGTTTTAGAACCAGTACTCTTCCTGACATATAGATAAATAGATACATGACAAAGACTTACTTGTGAAGAGCAGAGTCTCAACATTTGCATAAGCCAGGAAAATTATAAATGTAGTAACCAGTGTGAAGGATAGTAGCTGCTTCAGGAGGACATGGACAGTCAGATGGTGAAATGAGAATACACATGGTGAATGAAATTTAACACATAGAATTGGGGAAGTGATTATTTTGTGAGGGAGAATAAGGGGAGTGAATAGAAACTAAACTGCACCATTTAAAAGATGGTACCGGAGCACAGAGACTGGGTGCATATGAACACAAATTTTCAATGGTGGCCGGATAATTTCTGAAGATTTTAAAAAGGCATCCGGGATCCTTAGCTTTATAACTAGAAGCAAAGAATTTAAAAAAACCACAAGAACATTCTGCTAAGACTAGAAATGAATGTTTGAGCCTCAGCTGAGATATTGTGTCCAATTCTGGACACCACACTTTATGAAGATTCCAAGGCCTTGGAGATGGTGCCTCGGTGATATACTAGAATGGTAACAGGGATGAGGGACTTCAGTTATGTGGAGAGAAGCTGGGATTGTTCTCCGTCGAGCAGAGAAGCTAAAAGGGAGAGTTAATAGAGGGGCTGAAAATGATGATGTGTTTTGCTAGAATAAATAAAGAGAAGCTGGTTTCACTGGATGAAGGGTCAGTAACCAGAGAAAACAGTACAGGTTAGATGCAGAGTAAAGCTCACTCTACACTGTGCCCATCAAACACTGCCATGACAGGTACAGCACGGCTTAGATACAGAATAAAGCTCACTCTACACTGTCCCCCATTAAATACTCCCAGGGCAGGTACAGCACAGGGGTTGGCTGCTGCCTAATTGGAGGTGCTGAGTAGTTAACGAGGTTCAGCTGACTGTGGCTGTGTGAAGAGGCTGGAAGATGTGTGACTGCTGTAAGAGGGAGAGACTGAGATTGAAGGAAAGGTTTTTACACATTGGCAACAGGAGTCTGGGGAAAGAGGAGGGGAGAGCAGCTAATTAGATAGCTATTTCAAAGAGACAGTACTGACACAATGGGCCGAAAAGCCTCCTTCTGTGCTGCACCAATCTCTAATTCTATGAACAAGAGACAGAGAGTGAAGTGAGTGAGGGAGAGAGAGAAAAAACGTGAAAGAGGGAAAGGTCAATAGGAAGTGCGAAAAAATCTTGTTTGCATCACTTCTTCAGCAGAGGAGTCATGATTTGCCCGTCCCCGTTCCTGTTGAGACAGGTGACACACAAACGTCCTGCTGCCTCCTCATTTCCATGCATTCTCCGTGCACCACAAAGCGACCCGCGCTGTTGTCTGTCTGCAAGTTTAACAGTGGCCTAACTGTGTGTGAGGCAGGCTCGTGTTTCAGCCAAGCTTCAGCTCTTAAAGACAGTCTGTCCCTCTTAACGGGAAGTTGTACTGAATCACAGGAGGCTGCTGTTGCTGATTGGGAACGCTGCAATTGGAGACAAGGCAAGTGGAATACTGCGACAGAGAGAGGGCTCTGTTGTTCACGGATGTGATGCTGGAGGCCTTAGTCATGGTGGGTGACAGGAGGAGAGAGGCCATGTTTCCTTGGGGTGGGCTGGAGACCCTCAAGGAACGTCCTCCGAATGGAATGGGAGCAGGTGGCCAGGGAGGTCAATGCAAGAAGTCTGGCCCCGAGGACTTGGCAGCAGAGCCAGAAGAAGTTTAATGAGCTTACACGGGTGGTCAATGTCAGTGAATTCATCTCCACATGGCATCTCCTACCCCCAACACCACCAACCTCTCACACTGCTCAATGTACCACACCCCCATCACTCACCAATCCGCAGTCCCTAACACTCAGGACTCATACCTAATATTCACATACTCCACCTCACCCTCACACACCTTCCAATGATACCAGCCTCACACCCACCTCTCACTGCCTCCACATCGCTCCAGCTATTCAGCTATGGCAGGCACATCACCCAAACACAGTGCAACACAATCACTGACATTCTGCCCTCTCTCTTACAGGACAAGGTGGCCCATAATCACAGGGAGCAGCAGTGATCCGGTGGGGGCCTGGCATACATTCATCCCCTGAGCCTGAGGGAGGAGATGGTTCTCCATATCATGGGACCGGCTGTGACTGAGCCTGTGGCATCCGGCATCACCGAGAGCATTCAGGATGATGCTGTGTTCCTGCCTTATGTCCCTTCTTAACTCCCAATTCCCCCTCATCCTGCTGGGATGGGATGATGTACAAGCTGCAGATGGTGGGACCATGGACCTCCTGCTTTCCATCCCACCCCCAATCCCTCAAACCAACCCTCCCCCTCTGATTTTATACTTTCCAATCATAACCCAAAACTGCCAGCTTCCCAGTCACAGCAGATCCAGGAGACAGAGAGAGTGAGCAGCAGCACAGCACTGATGGTGAAACCCCATCACTTGGTCTGATACACATAGTCATCAGATCAAATACTTACACTGTGTGGAACTTGGAGGCTGGTATAGATTCGGAATCTGCACATGGTGAGTAACCGAGCACGAGTGATGTGCAGCCAGGCCAGGGGGAAAGGATACTTCATGTGTCAGCTCACCGGAGGGTGAGGTCACAAACGAGTTATAATACACAGGACTCAGATAAGAACATTGCTGGAACTGCATACAGGAGAATGCTGATGGACATGTACACTGAGAGACTTTGTCCATTGACAGGCCTGTCAGACAGTCTGTTATCACTGTCAAGGAACATGGAGGAGTCCGGCTCCAACATCACACAGGACATTGCACTGAGTTTGAAGCCCATTCTTTCCCCTGTGGAAGTGGTCACTAACTCCATGACAGCACTAGCGGACTTAGCCCTGATACAGTGTCTGGTGAACATTGTCTCAGCTTCCACTGCAGCACAGGCGGCAGACACCCAACGTCTCAGTGCTGCAGTGGAAACTCAGACTGAGGACATGAGATCCATGCTTGCTGCCATGCAGGATCAGACTGCTGTCAACATGGCTGTGGATCTCAGTGTTCAAAGGGGTTTGCAGGCTCTCACAGCAGTCCAACAATCTGTGATCCAGTAGATTACTAGGATTACTGAGGTGTCGCCCCGTGGCAGTGACAGTGTCTCCGTGGAGCATGAACCTGCTGTCCTCTCTCAGGATGACAGTATTTGTTCTCCCTTCACTGTCACTCTACCAGTGTCCTTGCTGTTACCCATCAGCGAGCCCAGGCTGCTGCTGTCCATGTCGTGGTGGTGCAGTCTGAATCCGAGGCCTCAAGGCCCAGAGCTGCTCGAGGACGTCCTGCAAGGCCACCTGCAGTCTCCCCAGTGAAAGTCAGCAGCCTTCCACCAGCCGTGCTGCAGTCATTGGGGAAACACTGTGCAGGAGCACTAGGCAAGTCGAGGGAATACACAAGACAGGCACTAAGGGAATACACAGGGGTGCATAGTTCAGTTTGGTTTGTATAATTGGATGTGTTGTTGGATAAAGATGTTAATGAAAAGGTTTTTGCTGTGATGGGGCGTCTCAGGAGGGTGTAATGGTGGAGAATGGGGATCCATGGTGGGAAAGGGAAATTGTCCTATGGGAACCGGAATCTTAGCAGGGACTCTCCGAAAGCCTGTCCGGGTCGAAGGCATCCAGGAAATATCCTCCCTGCCTCCTGCCCCTCCTCCTGAGGTGTCCTCCGGATTCCTGGTGCCAATGCCTGTGGCCTCATGATGGTGATGATATGAAGGGTGCAGCAGAACACCATGAACTTGGACACCTGCTCCAGTGTGTACTGGAGGGCTCCCCTCAGGCGGTTCGGACAGTGGAAGCATTGCTTCATCACACCGATGGTCTGTTCCACCTTGTTCCTGATGACTCCATTGCTCAGGTTATACACATGCTAATTGTGTGAGGTTGGTTGGCGGTGGGAGGTGGTTTGTGGGAGTAGAAACATGAGCTGTGTCTGTGGGGGGTTTCCTTTGTCTCCGAGGTGTCACATCCTGGTTCTGCATGGAGACCCGATGTGTAGGGACCGGCTAACTGCTTCAGAATGAAGGTATGGTGGCTGCTGCCAGGTTAGTGGACATTCACCAACATGATGTACTGGGCATGCTCACACACCAACTGTACATTAATGGAGTGAGATTTCCTTCAGTTCCTGAACCTCAACCCGTTGACATGGGGACAACACAGAGCCACCTACACCATCAGGAATCCGCTATCCTGACAAAGCCATGGGATCTCTCATCCTGATTCTCCCTGCTGATGGAGAAAATGATGACATAGATGGTCACCCTCACCTCTAAGATACTGAGTTTCTGATCTATCCTCTCTCTCGCTGGGGCTGCTGATCCTTGATAGCGCCGGGATGATGCTGTTGATGACACTATGGGATAACACATTGAAAGGAGTCCTGTATTAATAGAAGAGGGAAACCCTCCAGCGACACAATTAGAGTCCATGGTGACTGACATTAATTACAATCACAGAACAAACAGGTTCAGTTAACCCCTTTCAATCCAACTCTTCTTGTGCCACAATAAAGTAGACAATTTACCCTGTCTGAATGGGATGTGTGGGGGATGCTGAGGGAAGGAATGTTGAAAATAGCAGAGGCAGTGACAGAATGTTCCAATCCTCCTTGGATATGGGCTTGATGCCAGAGATGGGAGGGTTGTAAATGTTACACTCGGTTTAAAAAAGGAGAGATCTAGCAAACGGTGTAATTACTGACCAGTCTGTCTAACGTCGCTGGTGGGAAATTTCTAGACTTCACAGCCCAGGACAAAATCATTCGTTGCTTGGAAAAAAGCACGGGACAATAAATGAACGGCAGCAGGGATATGGTAATGACAAATCATATCTGGCAAAGCTCAACAACAACAACTTACATTTCTTGGTCAAAGCAGGAGGTATTAAGTAGTGTCTTAAGGGAGGAAAGTGAGGCATGGAGGCAGTGACAGTGGTATAGCGGTAATGTCACTGAACTAGAAAACCAGAGGTTCAGGATAATGCCATGGGTTCAATTCCCACATGGCAGTTGGTGGGAATTAAAATTCAATCAATTAATAATTTCAATTCATTAATAAAAATCTGGAATGAAATTTAGTCTCAGTCATGGTGCCATGAATCTATCATCGATTATTGTAAAAACCGATCTGATTTACTAATGTCCTTTCGGGAATGAAATCTGCTGTCCTTACGTGATCTGGCCTCCATGTGACTCCAGACCCTCAACAATGTGGTTAACTCTTAACTGCCTTGTGAAATGTCCGAGCAAGTCGCTCATTTGTCAAGGGCAGTTAGGGATGGGAACTAATGCTGGCCTTGCCAGCGATGCACATATCCCACACACGAATAAAATAAAAGAGGTGTAGTTAGGGAATTCCAGAGCTTTGGGTCCAGGCAGCTGAAGACCTGGCTCGCAGTGGAGCAATGATGAAAATCAAGCATACACAAGAGACCAGGATTGGAGGAGTGCAGATGTCTTGGAGGTTTGTGGGGCTGGTGAATATTACATAGATAAGGAGGGATGAGGACATCGAGCGAGTTGCAAACACGGTTGAGAATTTTAAAATCAAGACATTGCTTAACTGGCAGCCGATGTATGTCAGTGATCGGGGAACGGGACTTTGTGTTAGTTTACACAAGAGCAGCAGAGTTTGGATGACCTCACGTTTACAGAGAGTAGAATGTGTGAGACAAGCCAGGAGTGTGTTAAAATCTGGAATAGAAAGCTAGTCTCAGTCATGGAGCCATGAAACTATCATCGTTTTTTGTTAAACACCATCTGATTCACTAATGTCCTTTAGGGAAAGAAATCTGCCGTCCTTTCCTTGTCTAGCCCACATATGACTCTAGACTCACAGCAATGTTATTGACTCTTAACTGCCCACTGTAAAGGCCTACCAAGCAACTCTGTTGAAGCATTTGAAAAGAAGGCTGAGAGTTTTATAATTGAGGTGTTGCTGACCAGGATCCAATGTCGGTCAGTGAGTTCAGGGGGTGATGGGTGAACAGGACTTGGTGTGAGTTAGGACATGGGCAGCAGTGTTTTTCATCACCTCAACTTTATGGCGGTTAGAATGTGGGAGACCAGCCAGGAGTGTGTTGGAATAGTCAAGTCCACAGGTAACACAGGCAAGGGGGAGTGTTTCATCAGCAGAGGAGCTGAGACTAGGATGAAGTCGTCCTATGTTAAGGGGGTGGAAATAGGCAGTTTTATTGATAGCGTGAATATTTGGTAGAAAGCTCATCGCAGGAGCAACTATGACACCAGGTTGTAAACACTTTGCTTTAGTCTCAGACAGTTGCCAAGGAGAGGGATGGAGTCTGCAGCTAGGAAATGTTTGATGTGGGGTTTGAAAACACTAGCTTTAGTTTTCCTAATATTTAATTGGCCTGGCAGATGTGTGAAGTGATACATTGTGGAAAGATTTTATAATATTATTTATTCATGGGTTGTGGGTGTCGCTGGCTGGGCCAGCAGTTATCACCCACCTCAAATAGCCTTTGAGAAGGTGATAGCGAACTGCGGGTGGATGAATGAGGAGAGATAATACAAGCTCAATGACACAACTTTAAAGGTAGTGGGAATAACAGAGAGACCTGGGGTGTTTGTGTGCAATCTTTGAAGTGAGCTGGACAGGTTAACAAACAGTGAACAAAGAAAATAGATTCCTGGATTTTATTAATAGAGATACAGAGTCGAATAGTCAGGATGTTGTGGTACACCTATAGAAAAGACTAGATCGGCTCCACCTGGAGTATTGTGTCCAATACAGGGAACCACATTTTAAGAAGGACATGAGTCCATTGGAGAGGGGATAAAAGAGTTTTACTGGAATTTTTCCAGGGATGAGGGATTACAGTTATGTAGCTGGGATGGTTCAACTTAGAGCAGGGAAATTTAAAAGTCGATCTGATCGAGATGCGAAGCAGAAAGCAGAGAGCAGTGGAGAATGTTCATTGTTCAGTCTGGAGGAAAGTACACAGTGGCGTTCCCCTGTTCTGAAGAAGGGTCACTGACCTGAAACATTAACTCTACTTCTCTCTCCACAGATGCTGCCAGACCTGCTGTGTATTTCCAGCATTCCTTGTACTTATTTCAGATTTCCATCATCCTCAGTATTTTGCTTTTATTATCCCGAGGGTCACTGTTGGGATCACAGTTGCTGTATGTTAATACAATGGGATTGTGTACAGAGAGGATAATGTCAAATGTTTTCAGATGGCAGGAAACTCAGAAATGTTAATAAACAGTGAAAAGGATAGTAACAGACTTCAGGAGGACAGAGACTGACTGGTGAAATGGACAGGAACATGGCAGATGTAATTTAATACAGTGAAGTGTGAAGTAAGACATTTGAGTAGGAAGTATGAGGAGAAACAATATAAACTAAATGGTACCATTATAAAGTGGGTGCAGGATTAAAGAGACCTGAGGTGTACACACACAGATCTTTGAAGGTAACATGTAGTGTCCTTGGTGTGAGAGAGAGAGGCACAGAGTAATAAAACTCATGAGGAAATGCTGATGTTTGTACATCATTGGTTAGGTCCCAGCTGGAGAATTGTGTCCAATTCTGGTCACCACACTTTGAGAAGGATGTCAAGGACTTAGTGAAGATACAGAGGTGATATACTAGAATGGTACCAGGGATCTGGGAATTCAGTTACGTGGAGAGATTGGAAAAGCTGGGATTGTTCTCTTTGGAGCAATGAAGGGTAAGGGGTGATTTAATATATAATTCAAAATCATGAAGGGTTTTGATAGGGTAATTAATGTGAAACTGTTTCCAGTGTCAGAAAGTTCAGAATTAAGAAGATAGAGATTGAAGGTAATTGACAAAGAACCAAAGGTGAAATGAGGAGAATTTTCTTACACAGCGAGTTGTTGGGATGTGGGATTCACTGCCTGAAAACATGGTGGAAGCAGATTCAATAATATCTTTCAAAATGGAATTTAGCAAATACTTGAATAGGAAAAAAAAGGAGACTGCGGAAAGTTGTGGGGGATGGTGGAATTCATTAAATAGCTCATTCCAAGAGACAGCACTGAAACAATGGGCCGAATAGCCTCCTTTTGGACTGAATCAGTCTCTGATTCTAATAGAAACAGACAGAGAGTGTAGAGAGCGAGTGAGGACATGTGTAAGTGGGGAAGGAAGATAGAAATAGCGAGAACATTGGGTTTGCTTCGCTTTTCGGGTGTAGGGATTGTAATTCGTGATCTGCCCTTGCCTATTCATGTTGAGGCAGGTGACACACAAACTTCCTGCTGCCTTCTCATTTCCACGAATTCTATGTACCGCCTAGGGTGACACGCGGTGCTGTCTGTCTGCTGGGGCCTACGTGTTTCATCCAGGATTCAGCTCTTAAAGACAGTCTGTTCCTCTTAAAGGGAAGTTGCACTGAATCACAGGAGGCTGCTGCTGACTATGAAATGCCGCAATTAGAGACAAGGTAAATTGAGTACTAGGACAGAGAGAGGGTTCTGCGGTTCACGGATGTGGTGCTGGAGGCCTTAGTCATGGAGGGTGATAGGAGCAGACAGGCCATGTTCCCATGGGGTGGGGTGCAGACCCTCAAGGTACGCACTTCGAAGTGAATAGGAGCAGGTGTTCAGGGAGTTCAGTGCAAGACTTCTGGCCCCGAGGACCTGGCAGAAGAGCAGAAGATTTTTAAGGAGCTCATACTGGTGGACAATGTCAGGGAAATCATCTCCACATGGCATCTCCTCCCCTCAACACCACCAACCTCTCACACTGCCCAATGAACCACACCCCCATCACTCACCCATCAGCTGTCCCTAACACTCAGGACTCACAACTAACATTTACATACTCCACCTCACCCTCACACACCTTCCACTGATACCAGCCTCACAGCCACCTCTCCCTGCCTCCACATACCTTCAGCTATTCAGCTATGGCAGGCACATCACCCAAACACAGTGCAACACAATCAGTGAAATTCCGCCCTCTCTCCTACAGGCAAGGTGGCTAATTATCACAAGAAGCAGCAGTGAGCCGGCGGAGACGAGGCATACCTTCATCCCCTGAGCCTGAGGGAGGAGATGATTCTCCACATCATGGGACCGGCTGAGACAGAGCCCGTGGCATCCGGCATCACCGAGAGCATTCAGGATGATGCTATGTTGCTGCCTTATGTTCCTTCTTAACTCCCACCTCCCCCTCATCCTACTGTCTGGGAAGATGTACAAGCTGCAGATGATGGGACCATGGACCTCCTGCTTTCCATCCCATCCCCAATCCCTCACCACAACCCTCTCCTTCTGATTTTATACTTTCCAATGATAACCCAAAACAGCCAGCTTCCCAGTCACAGCAGCTCCAGGTGACAGAGAGAGAGAGATCAGCATCACAACACTGATAGTGAAGCCCAATCACTTGGTCTGAAACTCACAGTCACCAGATCAAATACTTTCACTGTATGTTCCTTAGAGGCTAGTATAGCGTCGGAATCTGCACCTGGTGAGTCATCGAGCACGAGTGAGCTGCAGCCAGGCCAGGGGGAAAGGACAGTTCATGTGTCAGCTCACCGGAGGGCAGGGTCACAAACGAGTTATAATACACAGGGCTCAGATGTGAACATTGCCGGAACAGCATACAGGAGAATGCTGATGGACATGTACAGTGAGATACTTTGTCCATTGACAGTCTGTTGTCACTGTCAAGGAACATGGAGGAGTCTGGCTCCAACATGGCACAGGACATTGCACAGAGTTTGATGCCCATTCTTACCCCTGCGGAAGTGGTCACTAACTCCATGACAGCACTAGCGGACCCAGCTGTGATACAGTATCTGGTGACCATTGTCTCAGCTTCCACTGCAGCTCAGATAGCAGACACCCAACGTCTCAGTGCGGCAATGGAAGCTCAGACTCAGATCCATGTTTGCTGCCATGCAGGATCAGTCTGTTGTCATCATGGCTGTGGATCTCAGTGCACAAAGGGGATTGCAGGCTCTCACAGCAGTCCAGCAATCTGTGATCCAGTAGATTACTAGGATTGCTGAGGTGCAGCCCCGTGGGAGTGACAGTGTCTCCGTGGAGCATGAACCTGCTGTCCTCTCTCAGGATGACAGTATTTGTTCTCCCTTCACTGTCACTCCACTAATGTCCTTGCAGTTACCCATCAGCCAGCCAAGGCTGCTGCTGCTCATGTCGAGGTGGTGCAGTCTGAATCCGAGCAATCAAGTCCCAGAGTTTTTCGAGGACGTCATTCAAGGACATCTGCAGTCTCCCCCAGTGAAAATCAGCAGCCTTCCACCAGCCATGCTGCAGTTACTGGATAAACACTGTGTAGGAGCACTAGGCAAGTCGAGGGAACCCACAAGACAGTCACTAACGGAATAGCCAAGTGTGAATAGTTCCGTTTTGTTTGTATAATTGGATGTGTAGTTGGATGAAGATGTTAATGAACGGGTTTTTGTTGCAGAATGGTGACCAAGGGGCATCTCAGATGGGGGCAATGGTGGAGAATGAGGAATCTGTGGTGGGAAAGGGAAGTTGTCCTATGTCAACCGGAATCTTAGCAGGCAATCGCCGGCAGCCTGTCCGGGTGGAAGGCATCCAGGACATATCCTGGAAAAATCCTGGTTGTTTGGTGATAGATGGTGGGGTATGAATTCCTTGGGGGTGAATCATGAGCCATGTAAAGACAGGGTAGTGATTCTCTCCGAGGAGCTACATTCTGATTCTCCATAGAGTTCTGAAGGTCGTGGGAACTGCTGACGGCTTCAGAATGAAGGTCTGGTGGCAGCTGCCAGGATAGTGGACATTCACCAACATGATGTACTGGACATCCTCACACACTAACTGTACATTAATGGAGTGAGAATTCTTTCAGTTCCTGTACCTCTCCCCATTGATATTCGGGCCCCGTAGAGCCACCTACACCATCAGGAATCCCGCTATCATGAGAAAGCCACGGGATCTCTCATCTTGCTTCCCCCTGCTGAGGGAGAAAATTATATATTCACCTCACCTGACATAGATGGCCTCTCTCACCTCGCGGATACATCAATGGACAACACACAGTCCTCACAACTACAAGCCAGTTAGTCAAACATCAGTGGTGGGAAAGGTTTTAGAACAATAATTAGGGATACAACAGCGGGCATTTGGAGAGGTTTGAGTTATTTCAAGATAGATAGATTTACAAAAGAAAGGTCATGCATGACTAAACTAATTGTATTTTTTGATGATGCAGCAGAGAAGATTGATGAAGGGAATGTGATGGTTTGAAGAATGTGTTTGATAAAGTACAACATAAAAAGGTTAATTACCAAAATCGAGTCTCCTGGAATGCGAGGGTCAGTGTCCAATTGAATAAAAAGATGGATAATGTACATAAAACAGTGTGTCATAGTAAATGGCTGTTTTTCAGACTGGAGGATGTTAGACAGTGGGTGTTCCTCCACGGTCAGTGCAAGGGCCACTGTTTTATTTTGCTGTGTATAAATGACTAGGATCTTGTAATACAGAGTAGAATTTCAAAATCTTTCTTTCATACCAAACTTGGAGCTGTGGCTAAGTGAGGACGTTCAGAACCACCTGCGGCAGGATATAGATAGATGAGTAGAATGGGCAGACAAGTGGCAGATGGAAGTGTGAGACAAGTGTGAGGTGTTGCATTGTGACTGTAGGGGTAGGAAAGCAATACAGAATTAATAGCACAGTTCTAAACAGAGTGCAGGAACAGAGAGACCTGTGGATGCATGTGTATCCATCTTTAAAGGTGACGGGACTTATTGAGAGAGTGGTTAGTAAAATGCAAATAATCTTGGATTTCATAAATAGAGGTATTGAGTTCAAAAGCAGAGAAGTTATGATGAATGTTTAAAAATCCCTGCTTAGGTCTCAGCTGGACTATTGTGTCCAATTCCGGTCGCCACACTTCAGAAAGATTGTGAAGGTCCTTGAAATGGTGCAGAGGAGATTTAACAGAACGGTTCCAGGGATGGAGGATTTTAGTTACAA
Source organism: Heterodontus francisci (assembly GCF_036365525.1). NCBI lineage: Eukaryota > Metazoa > Chordata > Chondrichthyes > Heterodontiformes > Heterodontidae > Heterodontus > Heterodontus francisci. Next base: position 1,517,962 of record NW_027142296.1, read on the forward strand.
GGTTAGGTTACAAGATTATGACAGGTCTAGATAATTTAGACAAGGAAAAACTGTTCCCATTAACAGTCGCAAGTAGGACTAGGGGCACGAATGGAAGCTGGTGTAGGAGGGAGGGTTTCAGATATCTGGATCATCGGAATCTCTTCCGAGACAGGTGGGACCTGTACAAGAAGGACGGCTTGTATCTAAACTGGAGAGGCACAAATATCCTGGCTAGCATCACTCGGGGATGTTGAAAATAGTGTGGTAGGGGGTGGGAACCAGAGCAGTAGATCAGCACGTGAAATAACTGAGGAGGAACTAGTGAGTAATACCAGTAAGACTCAGAGGACAAGTAGGCAGGGAGATGTTGCTCAGCACAGCGGGACTGGTGGTCTGAAGTGCATTTGTTTCAATGCGGGAAGTACACCAGATAAGGCAGATGAACCTAGAGCTTGGATTAGTATTTGGAAATATGATGTCGTTGCAATTATGGAGACTTGCTTGAGGGAAGGACAGGATTGGCAGCTAAACTTTCTGGGATTTAGATGCTTCAGGCAGGATAGAGAGGGATGTAAAAGGGGTGGGAGAGTTGCATTACTGGTTAAGGAGAATATCACAGCTGTACTGAGGGAGGACACCTCGGAGGGAGCATGTAGCGAGGCAATATGGGTAGAGCTCAGGAATAGGAAGGATGCAGTCACAATGTTGGGGGTTTAGTACAGGCCTCCGAACAGCCAGCAGGAGATACAGCAGCAGATATGTAGACAGATTTTGGAAAGATGTAAAGGTAACAGGGTAGTGGTGGTGGGAGATTTTAACTTCCCCTATATTGACAGGGACTCAGTTCGTGTTAGGGGCTTGGATGGGGCTGAATTTGCAAGGGGCATCCAGGAGGGCTTCTTGAAACAATATGTAGATAGCCCAACGAGGGAAGCAGCCGTACTGGACCTGGGATTGGGGAATGAGCCCGGTCAGGTGGTCGAACTTTCAGTAGGGGAGCATTTCGGGAGCAGTGACCATAATTCCATAAGTTTTAAGGTACTTGTGGATAAAGATAAGAGTAGTCCTCGGATGAATGTGCTAGATTGGGGGATGGCTAATTATAACAATATTAGGCAGGAACTGAAGAATTTAGATTGGGGGCGGCCGTTTGAGGGTAAATCAAGATCTGACATGTGGCAGCCTTTCAAACGTCAGTTGATTAGAATCCAGGACCGGCACGTTCCTCTGAGGAAGAAAGACATGTTTGGCAAGTTTCGGGAAGCTTGGATAACGAGGGATATCGTGAGCCTAGTAAAAAAGAAAAAGGAAGCATTCGTTAGGGCTGGAACGCTCGGAACAGATGAAGGAATATAAGGAATATAAAGACAGTAGGAAGGAACTTCAGCAAGGACTCAGGAGGGCTAAGGGGGGTTATGAAAAATCATTGGCAAACAGGATTAAGGAGAATCCTAAGGCGTTTTATATGTATATAAAGAGCAAGAGGGCAGCCAGGGCAAGGGTTGGCCCACTCAAGGACAGAGGAGGGAATCTATGCGTGGAGCCAGAGGAAATGGGTGAGGTGCTAAATGAGTACTTTGCATCAGTATTCACCAAAGAGAAGAACTTGGTGGATGATGAGCCTCGGGAAGGGAACGTAGATAATCTCAGTCATCTCATTATCAAAAAGGAGGAGGTGTTGGGTGTCTTCCAAAGCATTAAGATAGATAAGTCCTCAGAACCTGATGGGATCTACCCCAGAATACTGGAGGAGGCAAGGGAAGAAATTGCTGGGGCCTTGACAGAAATCTTTGCATCCTCATTGGCTACAGGTGAGGTCCCAGAGGACTGGAGAATAGCCAATGTTGTTCCTTTGTTTAAGAAGGGTAGCAAGGATAATCCAGTAAATTATAGGCCGGTGAGCATTACATCAGTGGCAGGGAAATTATTAGAGAGGATTCTTCGGGACAGGATTTACTCCCATTTGGAAACAAATGAACTTATTAGCGAGAGGCAGCATGGATTTGTGAAGGGGAGGTCGTGTCTCACTAACTTGATTGAGTTTTTTGAGGAAGTGACAAAAAAGATTAATAAAGGAAGGGCAGTGGATGTTGTCGACCTGGACCTCAGTAAAGCCATTGACAAGGTCCCTCATGGCAGACTGGTACAAAAGGTGAAGTCACATGGGATCAGAGGTGAGCTGGCAAGGTGGATACAGAACTGACTCGGTCATAGAAGACAGAGGGTATCAGTGGAAGGGTGTTTTTCTGAATGGAGGGATGTGACTCGTGGTGTTCTGCAGGGATCTGTGCTGGGACCTTTGCTGTATGTTGTATATATAAATGATTTGGAGGAAAATGTAGCTGGTCTGATTGGTAAGTTGGTGGACGAGACAAAGTTTGGTGGAGTTGCAGATAGTGATGAGGATTGTCACAAGATACAGCAGGATATAGATCGGTTGGAGACTTGCGCGGAGAAACAACAGATGGAGTTTAATCTGGACAAATGTGAGGTAATGCATTTTGGAAGGTCTAATACAGGTGGGAAGCATACAGTAAATGGCAGTACCCTTAGGAATATAGACAGGCAGAGAGATATGGACGTACAGGTCCACAGGTTACTGAAAGTGGCAACGCAGGTGGATCCGGTAGTCAAGAAGGCATATGGCATGCTTGCCTTCATCGGTCGGGACATTGAGTATCAAAATTGGCAAGTCGTAGTGCAGCTGTACAGAAGCTTCATTAGGCCACACTTGGAATATTGCGTACAATTCTGGTCGCCACACTACCAGAAGGATGCGGAGGCTTTGGAGAGGGTACAGAAGAAGTATACCTGGATGTTGCCTGGTCTGGAGGGCATCAGCTACGAGGAGAATTTGGAGAAACTCGGATTGTTTTCACTAGAATGACGGATCTGGAGGGGCGACATGATAGAGGTTATAGTTTATTTTTAGTGGTACAGCACTGAAACCATCCCTTCGGCCCACCGAGTCTGTGCCGACCATCAACCACCCATTTATACTAATCCTGCACTAATTCCATACTCCTACCACATCCCCACCTGTCCCTATATTTGCCTAACACCTACCTATACTAGGGGCAATTTATAATGGCCAATTTACCTATCAACCTGCAAGTCTTTGGCATGTGGGAGGAAACCGGAGCACCTGGAGGAAACCAACGCAGACACAGGGAGAACTTGCAAACTCCACACAGGCATTATCCAGAATTCAACCCGGGTCGCTGGAGCTGTGAGGCTGCGGTGCCAGCCACTGCACCACTGTGCCGCCCCAGTTTACAAAGGTTTACAAAGTCATGAGCGGCATGAACAGAATGGATAGTCAGAAGCTTTTTCCCAGGTTGGTAGAGTCAGTTACTCGGGGACATAGGTTTAAGGTGCGAGGGGCAAAGTTTAGGCGGGATGTGCGAGGCAAGTTCTTTACACAGAGGGTGGTGAGTGCCTGGAACTTGCTGCCGGGGGAGGTGGTGGAAGCAGGTACGATAGTGACATTTAAGAGGCATCTTGACAAATGCATGAATAGGATGGGAATGGAGGGATATGGACCCCGGAAGTGCAGAAGGTTTTAGATTAGACAGGCATCAAGATCGGCGCAGGCTTGGAGGGCCGATTGGCCTGCTCCTGTGCTTACTGTTCTTTGTTACTTGTTTTGGACAACAGATGCAGGGGGAATATGTGGAAAACTTTTTTTATACAGCGGGTGTTAATGATCTGGAACTCACTGATGACAAGTGAAGAGGAAGCAGAGACGCTCAATGATTTCAAAAGAGAGTTCGTGGACACTTGAAGGAAATGAATTTGTGGCAGGGATTGAGAGGGGGAGTGGGACTGACTGGATTGCTCCATGGAGAGCCAGTATGGACTCGATGGGACAAATGGCCTCCTTCTGTTTCATAAATAACTCTATCACTCTCTGTGACTCTATGTTAGATATGTCTCCTCCTCCTGCCTGGGAAGATCCAGATACATAGAAGTTCACTGAAACTGTGACCTTAACGGGCATTGACAGCTCCGTCCTCACCCTGGTGTGAGGCTCCAGGTCATGTTACAGGAAGTGACACAGCTCTGTGACCACCTCCTTATTGAATCAGAGTCACCCACACACTGCTGCTGGGTTAGGCGCAGGTAGGAACATTGCTCTTGGAAAACCCGGTGTGGGTAAGGCAGAGCCCCCTGCTCATCCCTCTTTACAGAACTTCCCTTGGATGCCTGATCCTTTTAAATAACACTGGAGGGGGTTCCTTGTGCTGTTGAATGTATGTTCAGCAGAGAGTGACTAACAGGGGTGGTCAGTGGACATGCACAGACCAAGTTTCAAAGACCTACATCAATGCTGCTGGAATGGCTGATCGACACCATCTTCAGGCCCCTCTTCACACTACCAGCACATGCTTGGTGAACCGGGACAAGAGCCCTGCCCGGCATGGAGCACTGGAAGTGACCAGCAGCTCTGTTGTTACCATTTTATGGATCCAAGCTTCTATGGCTTTGGGCCCAGTGGCGCTCTACAGCTGAAAATCATGGCTAGGGATAGATACAGAGAGAAAGACCATAGGATCATATGAATTAGGAGCAGAAGTATGCCATTCAGCCCGTCGGGAATGCTCCACCATTTAATAATTTGGTGTTTCGAATTACACACTCCCATCGACCCCCGATAACCTCTGATTCCCTTGCCTAACAAGAATCCGTCTACCTCCACCTTATAATTATTCAGTTACTCCACCACCAGCACCTTGAGAGACAGAGTGTTCCGGAGTCACATGACCCTCATTGAGAAGAAAAATCTCCTCATCTTTGCCCAAAAAGTGCGACCCTTAATTTTCAAACAGTGCCTATTCAAGCAGATATTTAAAAGGGGAATTGAAGAAAATACTTTGAGACAAAAGATTTGCAGGAATGTGGGAATGTGTAGGGGAATGGGACTAATTGGAGGGGTGAGGCCATGGAGAGATTCAAACACAAGAATTAAAATATTAAAATTAATGTGCTGCCAGACCGGGTGCCAATGTAGATCAGTGAGCACAGGGGTAATGGGTGATCGGGATTTGGTGTGAGGTAGGATACAGGCAGCAGAGTTCTGGATGGGCTGTGGTTTAAGGAGGTTTTTAAGTTGGAGGCTGACCAGGAGAGAATTGGAATAGTCAAGGGTGGACTTAACAAAGGCACGGATGAGGGTTTATGCAGCAGATGGGCTGAGTCAGAGGTGGAGATGGGTGATATTACAAAGGTTGTAGTCGTTAAGGCTGGTGATGGGGAGAATATGGCGATGAATTCAGATCAGGTTTTAATTGAATACAGAGATTACTAACTGTCTGTTTCAGCTTCAGACATTGGCTGGGGAGGAGTAAGTGGTTCATGCACAAGGGACAGAATTGCTTAAAGAGACCGATGACACTAGCTCCACTCTTCCCAAAATTAAAATTGCAAGAACATTATTCCAGTGAAACAGGTTTTACAGATCACGTAGCGGGAGATAGAGACTTACCAGAGAGAGCAACAGCAGCACAGATGAGAGAATAAATTACAAGAACTCTAATACAAAGCAATGGATAATAGAGCTAATATCTGGAGATAGAGAATTGCCAGGTATAACAGAAGTAGCAAGGAGGGCAGAGTAAATGGCAAGAACGATAATTCAATCCATCTCTGGGGATAGGTTGTCTACTAATGTCCATTATAAGCTCACCGACTCCCACAGCTACCTCGACTACACTTCTTCACACCCTACCTCCTGTAAGGACTCCATTCCATTCTCCCAGTTTCGCCGTCTCTGACGCATCTGCTCTGATGATGCTACCTTCCATGACGGTGCTTCTGATATGACCTCCTTTTTCCTCAACAGAGGATTGCCCCCCACTGTTGTTGACAGGGCCCTTAACCGTGTCCGGCCCTTTTCCCGTACCTCTTCCCTCAACCCTTCCCCTCCCTCCCAGAACCGTGACAGGGTTCCCCTTGTCCTCACTTTCCACCCTATCTGCCTCCATATCCAAAGGAGCATCCTCCGCCATTTCCACCACCTCCAGCGTGATGCCACTACCAAACGCATCCTTCCCTCCCTTCCCCTGTCAACATTCCGAAGGGATATTTCCCTCAGCGACACCCTGGTCCACTCCTCCATTACCCCCACCACCTCGTCCCCGTCCCAGGGCACCTTCCCCTGCAATCGCAGGAGGTGCAATACCTGCCCATTTACTTCCTCTCTCCTCACTATCCGAGGCCTCAAACACTCCTTTCAGGTGAAGCAGCGATTTACTTGTACTTCTTTCAATGTAGTATACTGTATTCGCTGCTCACAATGTGGTCTCCTCTACATTGGGGAGACCAAGCGCAGACTGGGTGACTGCTTTGCCGAACATCTCCACTCAGTGCGCAAGCAGGACCCTGAGCTTCCGGTTGCTTGCCATTTCAACATTCCCCCCTGCTCTCATGCTCACATCTATGTCCTGGGATTGCTGCAGTGTTCTGGTGAACATCAACGCAAGCTCGAGGAACAGCATCTCATCTACCGATTAGGCACACTACAGCCTGCCGGACTGAACATTGAGTTCAATTATTTCAGAGCATGACAGGGCCCCCCATTTTACTTCTATTTTTAGTTATTTTTTCTTTTCTCTTTTTTTCTTTTTTACATTTTTTACAACCTTTTTTTGCATTTATTTCATTTCATCTTAGTTTGCTCAGTTTGGTCACCCACTGTTTGTCTTCATATTTGCATTTGCAACTGTTCAATATTCAGTGTATTAACACCTAATCTGTATTGATGCTTTGTCTTTCAACACACCATTAACATATTGTTTGCCTTTGCTCCGTGACCTTTTGGTCAGCTATGTGGCCTTGTCCAATCTACACCTTCTCCTTTGTTATATCTTGCCCCACCCCCACCTCACTTGCTTATAACCTGTGACATCTTTAATATTTGTCAGTTCCGAAGAAGGGTCACTGACCTGAAACGTTAACTCTGCTTCTCTTTCCACAGATGCTTCCAGACCTGCTGAGTGGTTCCAGCATTTCTTGTTTTTAATGCAGTTACACATGGTTTATGGAATTAATAGTTAGACAGAGAGCCTTACCAGGGACACCAAAAATAGCCAGGATGGGATAGTAAATGTGTTGGGTAATCTTCAGTGCGTAATGTATCCGACTATTTAATGATAGCCGATCATAATATGCAGAAAGAAAGTCAAACTCCCAGATGGAACTCCTTTCCATTGTTGTAACATTCCAATCTATTCTTCTCAGATTCTGATCCATTGTTGTAACATTCCAATCTATTGTTCTCAGATTCTGATCCATTGTTGTAACATTCCAATCTATTGTTCTCAGATTCTGATCCATTGTTGCAACATTCCAATCAACTTTTATCAGATTCTGAACTATTGTTGTAATATTCCAATCTACTCTTCTGAGATTCTGATCTGTCCTCTCCCTCTCTCTGGAGATGCTGATCTCTGTTAGTGTCGGGGATGATGCTCCCATTGACACTATGGGATAACACATTGAAAGGAGCGCCTTATTAATTGAAGATGGAAATCCTCCAGTGACACAAGTAGGCTCCATGAAGACTGTCATTAATTGCAGTAACAGAACAAACAGGTTCAGTTAACCCCTTTCAATCAAACACTTTTTGTACCATTGTCTCTTCATGTTCTTCCTACCAAGATAAATCACTTCACATTTATCCACATTGAACGTCATCTGCCACCAGTCTGCCCATTCCACCAAATTGTCTCTCGTTTTGGAGTTGTACACTATCCTGCTCTCAGTTCACAATGCTTCCAAGTTTAGTATCATCTGCAAACTTTGAAATTGTTCCTTGTACACCAAGGTCTAGGTCATTAATATATATCAGGAAGAAAAAGGGTCCCAACACTGATCCTTGGGGAACCGCACTACAAATCTTAAATAAAAACAAAAAGTGCTGGAAATACTCAGCAGGTCTGGCAGCATCTGAGTAGAGAGAAAAACAGAGGTAATGTTTCGGGTCTGTGAAGGTTCATCAGAACTGGCAAAGGTTAGAAATGTAATAGTTTTTAATCAAATAAAGCAGGGGTGGGGCAAAAGACAACAAAAGGGCTATTCATAGAACTGAGGGTCAGGGAGATTAACTGACGAGGAGGTCATGGAGCAAAGGCAAAGAGAGTGAGTTATTGTGTGGTGAAAGACAAAGCGTTAGTGCAGAGAGGGTGTTAAATTAAAAATAATGAACAAACCTAGCCAAAAGCACCAACATAAACATCCCAGTTTAAGGCCAGCACATGGTAAAAAAAACTGATAAAGCAAAATAACAATAAAAATGTGCCGGTCATGCTCTGAAATTATTGAACTCAATGTTCAGTTCAGAAGTCTGCAGAATGCCTAATCAGACAATGAGGTACTGTTCCTCGAGCTGGCGTTGATGTTCACTGGAACACCGCAGCATGTCAAACACAGATTGGGTGATCGCTTTGTGGAACACCTCCGCTCAGTACAAAAGCCTGATCCCGAGCTTCCGCTCGCTTTTCATTTCAACACCCCTCCCCCACCCCCGCTCCAATGCCCACATTTCTGTCCTTGTGTTTACACCATCCACTCCTGCTTTACTTGCTTAAAACCTATTACATTTCTAACCTTTGCCAGTTCTGATGAAAGGTCACAAACCTGGAACATAAACTTTGCTTCTCTGTACACACATACTGCCAGACCTGCTGAGTATTTCCAGCACTTGCTGTTTTTATTTACTCTGCTTCTCTCTCCACAGACGCTGCCTGACCTGCTGAGTATTTCCAGCACTTGGTGTTTTTATTAACTCTGTTTCTCTCTCCACAAATGCTTCCAGACCTGCTGAGTATTTCCAGCACTTACTGTTTTTATTTCAGATTTCCAGCATCTGCAGTATTTTGTTTTGATTCCACTACAAACTTTTCTCCAACCCGAAAAGCATCCATTAATCACGACTCTCTGTTTCCTGTCACTCAACCAGTTTAGTTTCATGTTGCTACTGTCCTTTTTATTCGATGAGCTATAACTTTGCTCACAGGTCTGTTGTGTTACACTTTATCAAATACTTTTTGGAATTCCATTAACACCACATTAACAGCATTGTCCTCATCAAGCTTCCTTTTTACCACTTCAATAAACTCCAGCAAGTTAATTAAACACCATTTTCCCTCACCGGATCCGTGCTGGTTTTCCGTAATTAAGCCACATTTGTCCATGTGCCTGTTAATGCCCCGAACATTACACCAAGGTTGCAAACAGACTGTCTGAACCTCAGACTGTTACCAGGGACAGGGATGGAACCAATAGCAAGGGAACAGAGTTGGAGTGGGGAGTGAAAACAATGACTTCAGTCTTCCCAATATTTAATTGGATTACATTCCTGTTCATCCAGTACTGGATGTCGGATAAGCAGTCTGATAATTTAACAACAGTGGAGGAGTGGATAGAGGTGGTGGTGAGGTAAACTTGATGGAGATCTTTGATAAAACAATGGAGAGGGTTGCTGAGGGAAGGAATGGTGGAAATAGCAGAGGCACTGGCCAGAATCATTGAATCCTCCTTGGATCTGGGATTGATGACAGAGGACTGGAGGACTGTAAATGTTACATCCTGTTTACAAAAGGAGACATTAGATAAATCCTGTAACTACTGACCAGTCAGTGTAATGTCGGTGGTTGGAAATTACTAGAGGCCGTAACCCAGTACAAAAATATATCTTTCTCAGAAAAACATGGAACAATAAATGACAAGCAGCACGGATAGGTTAGTGCCAAATCATGTCTGTTCATCTTGATCAAGTTCATTGATGACATAACTGTGAGTGTTGATGAGGATAGTGTGTTTCCTGTGATATGTCATGAAATGACATTTCATAGACGTGTTATGAAATATGGAACAACATGGATTAATGTGACAGTGACAGTGTAGATATGACACTGACTCAGGGACAGAAAGCAGAGAGAAGTGGTGAACAGACATCGTTCAGACTGGGGGAGGGGGAGTATACAGTGCTGTTTCTCAGGAGTCAGTATTAGAACTGGTACTCTTCCTGACATCTAGATAGATATATAAATGACACTGACGTATTTGTAAAAAACAACGTAATTTCAACTCTTGCAGATGACATGACACTTATAACTAAGGGTGGGAAAATGCAGACCAGCGAATGATCCAATCCCACAGACCTTTTTTTTAAATTTATTTATTCTGGACACAATTTATTTCTCATTCTAATTTATTTGTGTGTGATTCTCGTGTGAGTGTGTGTATGAATGAGTCGCTAATATTTTTTATGATGTTATTTAGATCCAGTTTATATTGTTACGTCTAATAAACTCACCTCTTGTTTAAACTCAGGAAAACCTGGCCGATTGGTTCTTTCGCGATCACAACAAAAGTAAAAGGTCATATACTCACTGAGGTGGTCAGCACATCCACCGTTAAAATGGAATAAACCCTGTTGTGGACAAATAAGATAGATGACAAGAGTGGAGCCTGGGACCCCTCCTCACCTGACTGTAACAGAAATTGATTGTAACCCAATGACCAAAGAGAAATTGGAAGTGGGAAAAACAATTGATCCTGAGAAAAGAATTAAAAATGTCAATGCAGGTCTTATTGTGGTTTTCACTGCCATAACACTAAAATGTCCACATTCGAAGACAGTGCCTTCCTAAGCCAGAGCATACAAAAATATGAACATAAGAATGAAGAGCAGGAGTACGACACTCGGCCATTCAATAAGATCATGACCAATCTGATTGTAAACTCGACTCCCACATTACCATCTACCCCGATAACCTTTCACCCCCTTGCTCATCAAGAATCTATCTAAATTATTTAACTAGTCTCTTCCAATGCCTTTTGAGGAAGAGAATTCCAAAGATTCACGACCCTCTGAGAGAAGAAAATGTTCTCTTCACCCCTGTTTTAAATGGGTGACCCCTTATTTTTAAATAGTGACCCCTAATTCTAGATACTCCCAGAACGGGAAACATCCTTTCCACGTCAATCCTGTCAAGACCCCTCAGGATCTTTTATGTTTCAATCAAGACGCCTCTTACCCTTCCAAATTCCAGTAGATATAAGCCCAGCCTGTCCAATCTTTCCTCATAAGACAACCCACACATTCCAGTTATCAGACTAGTAAATATTCTCTGAACCGCTTGCAAAGCATTTACATCCTTCCTTAGATAAGGAGACCAGTAGTGTACACAGTACTCCAGATGTGGTCTCACCAATGCCCTGTATAGCTGAAGCATACTCTCCCTACTTTTGTATTCAATTCCCCTCACGATAAAGGATAACATTCTATTAGCATTCCTAATTACTTGCTGAACTTGCAAACTAACCTTTGGTGATACATGAACTAGGACCCCCAGATCCCTCTGCATCTCAGAGCTCTGTAATCTCTCTACATTTAGATAACATGCTTCTTTTTTATTCTTCCTGCCAAAATAGACAATTTCACTCTTACCACATTATACTCCATTTGCCAGGTCATTACCCCCTCATTGAACCTATCTAACATCATTTGCAGCCTCCTTATGTCCCCTTCATGAGTTACTTTCTTACTTATCTTTGCGTCATCAGCAAATTTAACAAGCATACCTTTGGTCCCTTCATCCAAGTCATTTACATAAATTGCAAAAAGTTGAGGTGTCAGCACTGATCCCTGTGGCACACCACTCATTACATCTTGCCAAGCAGAAAATGACCCATTTATACTTGCTCTCTGTTTTCTGTTAGCTAACAAATCTTCTATACATTCCAACATGTTACCTCATTCACCATGAGATTTTATTTTCGCATAACCGTTGATGTGGCACCTTATCAAATGTATCCTCGAAATCTATGTACAGGACATCCATCGGTTCCCCTTTATCCACAGCACATGTTACTTTTTCAAAGAACTCCAATAAATTGATGAAACATGATTTCCCTTTCATAAAACCATGTTGATTCTGCTTGATTACCTTGAATTCTTTCCGAGTGCCGGCAATACCGTCTTTAATAATAGCTTCAAACGTGGTCCCGAAGACAGATGCTATACTAACTGGCCTGTAGTTTCCTGCTTTCTGTCTCCCTCCCTTTCTGACCAAAGGAGTTACATATGCAATAAAGGAGTTACATACAGAGTGAAGTAATTCGGGACAGGTTAAAATCCCTGTCTGTTGAAAATTTGAGTAATGTAGCTGGACAGTTAGGGATTAACCCCCGTCCAAAAGCTAGGAAACGCGAAATCCTAAGACTTGTGACCAACCATTTTTCACTTGAAGCTGAAGACTCAAACAGGGTTAGAATCACTAACAGATAGAGTAATGTCAGCTAATGTAAACCTAGAACAGAAAAGACTAGAATTAGAATTCCAGAGAGAGCGAGAAAGAGCAGAGTGAATGTCAAGAAAGGGAAAAATTAAGAGTGTTCCAGAAGGAGAAGGAGGAAAGGGAGTTAAGACAGCTCAAACAACTAGAGGAAGACCCAATACACCCAGTGAAGGCACAGCTCGTGAGGGAGCTACCCCTAGCTCAGGACCATGTGCTGAGCTCTTAAAGTTCACCCAGTTCATTCTAAAGTTCAAAGAGGAGGATGTGGTAGAATTTTTCGTCACTTTTTAAAACCTTGCAAAGCAGCTGAAATGGCTGGCAGAGAACAGGACGCTGTTTTAACAAAGCAAAATAACAGGAAAAACCCATGAGATCTATTGGCTGCTGGCAGATGAAAGGTCATCAGATTATGAGATGACTAAAAATGTTTTCATGGGTGCATGTGAGATAGTACCGGAGGCGTACCATCAAATATTGTGACCCCTCTGAAAGCAGCCTGACCTAACTTACCTCGAGTTTGAAAGAGTTAAGCAGCTTTCGAACATAGGGGCACAGGAGCAGGTGTAAGCCATTGAGCCGATCGAGGCTGCTCCACGATTCAGTATGACCATGGCTGATCATCCACTTCAATGCCTTTTTTACACACAGTCTCTATATCCCCTTATGTCATTTGTAGTTAGAAATATGTCAATCTCTACTTTAAACATACTCAACGACTGAGATTCCACAGCCCTCTGGGATGGAGACTTCCTCACAACCCTCTGAGTAATGAAATTTCTCCTCATCGCAGTCCTAAGTGGCTTCTCTCTTATTTTGAAATTGTATCCACTGGTTCTAGACTCCACAACCACGGGGAACATCTTAGCTGCTTCTACCCTTTAAATATTTTGTAGGTTTCAATGAGATCGCCTCTCATTCTCTGAAGCTCTAGAGAATAAAGGCCCTGTTACCCCAATCTCTCTTCATAGGACAGTCCCGCCATCCGGGGAACAGGTCTGGTGAACCTTCGTTGCACTCCCTCTATGGCAACAATGTCCTTCCTAAGGTAAGGGGCTTAAAACTGCACACAATACTCCACGTGCGGTCTAACCGAGGTTCTATACAATTGAAGCAAGACTTCATTACTCCTGTCCGCAAATCATCTTGTGATAAAGGCTAACAGACCATTAGCCTTCCTACTTACTTGCTGCACCTGCATGTTAGTTTTCAGTGACTTACTGACACCCAGGTCCCTTTGCACATCTACACTTTCTAATCTCTTACTATTTAAGAAATACTCATTTGTACTCATACTCAAGATAACCTAATTTGTCCATTTTATATTCCATCTGCCATGTTCTTGCCCAGACTCTAATTTTATCCTAATCCCCTTGAAGACGCTTTACATCTTCCTCACAACACATATTCCCACCTAGTTTTGCGTCATCTGCGAACTTGGAAATATTACACTTGGTCCCCACAACCAAATCATTGATAGATATTGTTAACAACTGGGGCCAAAGTATTGATCCTTGTGGTACACAATTAGTCACAGCTGCCAACGTGCAAATGACACGTTTATTCCTACTCTCTGTTTTCTGCCTGTTAACCAATCCTTAATCCATGCCAGTATATTACCTGCTATCCCATGTGCTTTAAATTTGCTAACCAACCTCCTGTGGGGGACCTTATTAAAAGCCTTCTGAAAATTCAAGTAATACACATCCACCAACTCCCTTTTATCAATTCTGTTAGTAACATCCTCAATAAAAACTCCAACAGGTTCGTCAAACATGATTTCACATTCATAAATCCAGGTTTACACCGCCCATTCAGATTATTATCTAACTGTCCATTTATCGCATCCTTTAACATAGATTCCCAGCATTTTCCCAACGACTGATGTATGAAAGTAGGTCTATAATTCCCTGTTTTCTCTCTCTCTCTCCCTTCTTAAATAGTGGGGTGAAATTTGCTACCTTCCAATCTGCAGAACCACTCCAGAATCTATAGATTATTTGAAGATGATCACCAATGCATCCACTGTCTCCATAGCTACCTCTTTCAACACTCTGGGATGTGGACTATCAGGTCCTGGGTAATTTTCAACCTTCAGCCCCATTACTTTCTCCAATACAAACTTCTTACTAATATTAATTGCCTTCACTTCCTCAATCTTCCTCGTCCCTTGGATGTCTAATTCCGGGAGACATCTCGTATCTTCCCCAGTGAAGACAGACACAAAGTAATCATTTAGCTTCACTGCCATTTCTCTATTCCCCATTATAAATTCTCCTGACTCTGCCTGTAATGGACCCACAAGTTTCTTTGCTAAACTTTTTTTTTATGTACCAATAAGATTTACAGTCTGTTTGACCAGCAGATACAGACAGTCAAGATACAGCCTGCATATGAAAACCTTGAGGAGTTCAAATGCTCGCTCCCCTCCAATTAAAACACACAAAGAGGGGCAGAAGTTTCGAAGAGCCAAGCATTCTGCAATTCTGGCTGATGAATTTTCCCTTGTGCACAAGGCCTTACCCCCAAAGGGAAACCCTTCCCTAGTAACACTCCAAAAACCAGAGAATAAAAGGTGGGAGGGTGATCGAAGCCCGAACAGTCATTGGGCAAGGAGGAAAAGCTGGACACACAGGGCCCCATCCTCAGGCCAAATAGGAAGGCACTGAGAGTAGGAGTAATGGCCGAAGACCTGTGTGTTTTCACTGTAATTCGGAAGGTCACCGTCGAGCTGAATGATGGAGGTGACGGGGCAAACATTTAGGATTAATCAGAGTCCACCAGATCAGTGCAGGAAAACGGGCCCTGATGGAAAGCACAGCAGCTCAGGCTGTGCCTTTTAGTTTAGTTTAGTTTAGAGATACAGCACTGGAACAGGCCCTTCGGCCCACCGAGTCTGTGCCGAACATCAACCACCCATTTATACTAATCCTACACTAATCCCATATTCGTATCACATCCCCACCTGTCCCTATATATTTCCCTACCACCTACGTATACAAGGGGCAATTTATAATGGCCAATTAACCTATCAACCTGCAAGTCTTTGGCATGTGGGAGGAAACCGGAGCACCCGGAGGAAACCCACGCAGACACAGGGAGAACTTGCAAACTCCACACAGGCAGTACCCAGAATCGAACCCGGGTCCCTGGAGCTGTGAGGCTGCGGTGCTAACCACTGCGCCACTGAAAATGAATGTGTGTTTCCTTCTATTTCTTCCCACAATTCTGTAATGAAATGTTCCCATTATCACATTTCTTTCTGTACGCTGTGGCGGTGTCAAGATAACACGATATGCCAAATGTGGAATTTTAATTCATTGACTGGAAAGTTACAGTAAACATTTAATGGAATAAAATCCCACAGTTAACATTGAAAAAACTGGCAGCCAAGATGGCCACCACAATTGGCATCTGAAACACCTTTTCACATTCCAAGGCCTCCAACAGGAGACGCATGGCTGATGAGTGTGTACCCAAAACATTGGCTTGCTATAGTGATTTAATTACCTCAGATTACATTCATTAACACGGCAGACAAGGCCATCCTGACACATTGACTTTGAAAGAGTAAAATCCTCCAAGTGTAAATACTGGTTTGCTGAACCCTGGGGAGACAGAAGTTTCTAACTAGTTTCTTGAATCTCATTAAAAGTGTCCAGAGAATACAGTGAGGCAGTCAGGAGACCTTCTGTCTATCTGTGTGACAGCTGGGAGCTTATCCTGGACAAAGACAGATAGGCCTGTGATTCAAACTGTGCTGAAGCAGAAGGGCTGTGTCCCCCTAACTCTCTCTCCCTCTCTCTCTCCAGATAACATTACAAGTTTGAAAACCCCATGCGACTGTGGGCTCTCTAAGCCTACAGATTGCTACAGACAGAGACACCAGGGGGAAGAAAGCCACCCATAAGTCTGGCTCCAAGAAATCCCTGAAATGGCATGTGGGCCAGCCACAAAGGGCATTTCGACCAGCCAAGGACTTCAAGAATACAACTTCAGCTGGAAGACCACGGAATCATCTAACCTCACAAAATGAGTATTTTTTTTTATTTATTCTGGACTCCAATCCAACCATAAATTTACTTCTCACTCTGTAATCCATTTCTGTGATATTCTCTTGTGAGTGTGTGCATAAATGTGTAGTTTTTTAATCATTTTATTTAGATTGGGTTTAGATTGTTATATATAATAAACTCACCTCTTTACTCTTTAAGCTGAAGAGAAACTGCCGATCGGTGCCTTCACCATCACACCAAAGGTACAAGGTAAAATATTCACTGAGATGGTAAACACATCCACTGTTTAAAAAGGATAACTCCTATTGTGGTCAAATAAGGCGAAGGTAGCGACTGTACCCCCTCCTCACCTGGCCGTAACAATAGGTAGGGTTTGGGAAGGAGAGAATATGGGGATGAACTCAACTCAGCATTAAATAGAAAGCAGAGGCTGTAAACTTCCTGTTTCAGCCTCAGTCAATGGCTAGTGATAGGGATGTAGATCTTGGATAGGGAATTACGTTTGTGACAGAAACTGAAGACAATTACTTCAGTCTTCTCACGATTTAAATGACAAGAACACTAAATCGGTGAAATATTCTTTATAAATCTAATAGTTGGACACAGAGACTTACCAGGGACACCAATAATAGCGAGTATGGGATAATAATTTGATTGAATCATCTTCAGAGCATAAAAGATTCGATCATCCAATGTCATCCAATAATAATCTGCAGTGAGCCAGTAAAACCAATGAGAGAAACTCCTGCTGTCCATTGTAGTAACATTCCAATCTTTTGTTCTCAGATGATGACCCATTGTTGTAACATTCCATTCTATTGTTCTCAGATTCTGACCCATTGCTGTAACATTCCAATCTATTGTTCTCAGATGCTGATCTATCCTCTCCCTCTCTCTGAGCTGCTGATCCCTGTTAGTGCTGGAGGTGATGCTCCCGCTGACACTATGGAATAATACATTGAAAAGAGCTCCTTATTAATAGAAGAGGGAAACCCTCCAGTGACACAATTAGGGCCCATGGAGACTGACATTAATTACAGTCACTGAACAAACAGGTTCAGTTGACCCTTTTCGATCTAACATTTTTTGTACCACAACAAAGTAGAACATTTATCTGGTATGGATAGGATATATAGAGGTTTAATAGGATATATAGGTTTAATGAGGGAAGGAACAGTGGAAACAGCAGTGGCCAGAATCTTCGAATCCTCCTTGGATATGGGAGTGGTGACAGGGGACTGGAGGACTGTAAATGTTACATCCTGTTTTAAAAAGGAGAGGTTGGACAAACCCTGTAAATGCTGACCAGTCAGTCTAATGTTGGTGGGTGAAAGCTTCTAGAGGCCGTAACTCTGCACAAATTATTCCTTGCCTGTAAAAACATGGGTTAATAAATGACAAGCAGCATCGGTGAATGGAAAATAATTTGCTAATCTTGATCAAGTTTGTTGAGGACATAACTGTGAGTGTTAATGAGAATAGTGTGTTTCGTGTAATAGAACCACAGAATCATAGGAAGGTTAAGGAACAGAAAGAGGCCACTTGGCATATTGTTTCTGTGCCAGCCGAAAAACGCTCCAGCAATTCCACTCCCACCTTCCAGCATTTGGGTAATAACCCTTCACATTGTGGCAATTGAGGGGCATATCCAGACTCCTTTTGAGTGGGTTGAGGATTCCTTCCTCAACTATCATTTCAGGAAGTGAGTTCCAGATCCACACCAAATCAGTGGGCCCAGTACTCAGTCCTGCAGAATGCCACTGGAAACATCCCTCCCGTCAACAATTACCCTTTGCTTCCTGCCACTGAGCCAATTTTGTATTCCTGGGTAAACAAGTCTTTCCTCAACCCCCTCTAATCTTTCCACCAATCATTTTAAATCTATGCCCCCTCATCACAGTCCTCTCTGCTTAGGCGAATAGGCCCTTCACCTCCACTCTATCTTGGCCCCTCAAGATTATGTACATTTCAATCAGATCTCCCCTCAGCCTTCTCTTTTCCAAGGAGAACAACCCCAGCCTATCCAATCTTTCCTCATAGCTACATTTTCCAGTACTGGCAACATCCCAGTAAATCTCTTCTGTACCCTCTCTAGTGCAATTACATCCTTTCTGTAATGAGGTGACCAGAACTACACACAGTACTCAAGGTATGGTCTAACCAGTGAGTTATACAGTTCCAGCATAAACTCATTGCTCTTTTTTATTCTGTACCTCAGCTAATAAAGTAAAGGATTCCATATGTCTTTTTAACCAACTTATAGACCTGTCCTCCTACCTTCAGGGATCAGTGGGCATTGATTCCAAGGTCCCTCAATTCCTCTACAATTCTCAGTATTTTCCCATTAATCATGTATCCCTTTGCCTTGTTTGACCTCCTCAATTGCATCGCCTCATACTTAATCAGGTTGAATTCCATTTTCCTCTTTTCTGCCATCAATATCTGCCTGCAGCCTACAGTGATCCTCCTCGCTATTTGCCACCCAGCCAATCTTTGTGTCGTCTGCAAAAGTCTTGATCATGCTTCTACATTTACGTCCAAATCGTTAAGATATATCACAAAAAGCAGGGGACCCAGTACTGAGCCCTGTGGAACGACATTGGAAACAGTCAATTAAATATCCATCAACAATTACTTTTTGTTTCCGGCCACTGAGGCAATTTTGTATCCACCTTGCTGCATTTCCCTGGATTCCATGAGATTTTATTTATTTTTAACCAGTCTGCCATGTGGGACCTTGTAAAAAGCCTTCCTAAAATCCATGTAGACCACATCAACTTGACGATCCTCATCTATCTTATTTGTTACTTCTTCAAAAAATTCAATCAAGTTGGCCAAACAAGATCTTCCCTTAACAAATCCATGCTGACTGTCCTTCATTAACCTGTGCCTTTCTAAGTGACATTTTATCCTGTCTCTCAGAATAGATTCCAATAACTTGCCCACTACTGAGGTTAGACTGACTGGCCTGTAATTTTTCAGTTCATCCATTGTTCCCTTTATAAACAGAGGTATAATGTTAACAGTGCTCCAATCCTCTGGCACCACACCTATACACAGTGAGGAATGGAAAATGATGGTCAGACCCTCTGCTATTTCCTCTCATGCTGCTTTTAACAGCCTTGGATACATGCCATCCGGACCTGGTGACATATCAACTTTCAAGGATGCTGACCCCATTAATACTTTCTCGCTCCCTATGTATATCACATCAAGTACTTCATATTCATCTTCCTTAACTACAATATCTGCATCATATCCCTCTTTTGTAACGAGAAACACAAAGTATTCATTAAGAACCATACCAACATCTTCCACCCCTGCACATGCGTATCGACTTATGTATGCACACTTATGTTTACAGACTTTCAAAGGGCCTGTCATCAAATGACATTTCATAGACCTGTTATGAAAATGGAAGACATGGATTAATGTGACAGTGATAGTGTGGATATGACAGTGACACAGGGACAGAAAGCAGAGAGAAGTGGTGAACAGACATTGTTCAGACTGATGGACGGGAGCGGGAGTATACAGTGCTGTTTCTCAGGGGTCAGTATTAGAACCAGTACTCTTCCTGACATACAGATAAATAGATACATGACAACGACTTATGTGTAAAAAGCAGAGTCTCAACATTTGCATAAGGCAGGAAAATTATAAATGTAGTAACCAGTCTGGAGGGTAGTAGCCGGCTTCAGGAGGACATGGACAGTCTGATGGTGAAATGAGAATACACATGGTGAATGAAATTTAACACATAGAACTGAGGAAGTGATTATTTTGGGAGGGATAATAAGGGCAGTGTATAGAAACTAAACTGCACAATTTAAAAGATGGTCCAGGAGCAGAGACCTGAGTGTGTATGTACACAAATCTTCAATGGTGGCTGGACAAGTTGTGAAGATTTTAAAAAGGCATACGGGATAGTCAGCTTTATAACTAAAAGCAAAGAATGAAAAAAAAATCACAAGAACATTCTGCTAAGACTAGATAAATGACTGTTTAAGCCTCAGCTGGAATATTGTGTCTCATTCTGGACACCACACGTTATGAACGATTTCAAGGCCTTGGAGATGGTACATAGGTGAGATACTTGAATGGTAACAGTGATGCGGGACTTCAGTTATGTGGCGAGAAGCTGGGATTGTTCTCCTTAGAGCAGATACGCTAAAAGAAATATTTAATAGAAGGGCTCAAAATCATGATGTGTTTTGATAGATCTCACATCTGTGATATGCTCCTCCTGCGCTTTGTGGGAAAGCAGGGACGCTTCCAGTGTCCATCACGACCATGTGTGCAGGAAGTGTATCCATCTGCAGCTACTGACTTCCCGCATTACGGAGCAAGAGCTGTGGGTGGATTCACTGTGGAGCATCCGCGATGCTGAGTACATCGTGGATAGCACGTTGAGAGAGGTGGTCACACCGCAGGTAATGGCAGCACAGGTGGCCACCAGGTGCAGTAGCTGGTGCAGGTAATATTTATTTATTGATTGATACAGCACTAAAACAGGCCCTTTGGCCCACCGAGTCTGTGCCGACCAACAGCCACCCATTTCTACTAACCCGACAGTAATCCCATATTTCCTATCACCTCCCTACTGGGGGCAATTTACAACGACCAATTTACCTATCACCTGCAAATCTTTTGGATGTGGGAGGAAACCGGAGCACCCAGCGAAAACCCACGCAGACACATGGAGAACTTGCCCCCTCTCAAACAGGTATACCACTTTGGATACTGTTGGAGTGGATGGCCTACAGGGGAAAGCAGCAACAGTCAAGTTCCTGGCACAAAGAATGGCTCTGCTGCACAGCAGGTAGGAAAAGTAGTGGAAGAGCTATAGTGATAGGGATTCTATCGTAAGGGGTAAGATAGGCATTTCTGTGGCTGTAAACGTGACTTCAGGATGGTATGATGCCTCCCTGGTGCTAAGGTCAAGGATGTCACGGAGCGGCTGCAGGACATTCTGAAGGGGGAGGGGGAGCAGTTAGAGATCGTGATACACATTGGTATGAATGACATAGGTAGTAAAAGGGTAGAGGTCCTGCAACAAGAATTTAGGGAGATATGTAGCAGATTAAAAAGAAGGACCTCTGAGGTTGTAATCTCTGGATTACTCCAGGTGCCAAGTGCTAGTGCGTTTAGACATAAGGCGATAGAGCAGATGAATGCGTGGCTGAGGACATGGTGCAGGAGGGAGGGCTTCAGTTCCTGTATCACTGGGTCTGTTTCTGGCAAAGGTGGGACCTGCACAAATTGGACGGATTGTGTCTGAACTGGAATGGGACAACCATCTGTGCTGGGAGGTTTGCTCGTGCTGTTGGGGGGTGGGGGGAGGTTACACTAATTTGGCAGGGGGATGGGATACAGAGTGGAGGTACAGTAGGGAGTAATATAGAACAGAAAGTGAGTCTGCCTGGAAGGCAGAGCAAATATAGGCCTGGTAAGGCACAAGGAAACAATGCAAGGTTGGATTACATCTATTACAATGCAAGGAGTCTTTCTAGTAAGGCAGACGAATTGAGGGCGTTGATTAGCACATGGGATTATGATATTGCTATCACAGAGACATGGTGGAGGGAGGGACATGACCGGCAACTCAGTATTCAAGGGTATAGAATCTTCAGGCGTGACAGGGGAGAGGATAAAAGAGGAGGTGGCATTGCACTGTCGATCAAGGAGTCAATTACTGCAGTACGGAGGGAAGATATCTCAGAAGGTTCCTCAAATTAGGCCATTTGGGTAGAATTTACAGAGAAAAAAGGGGAAATCACTTGGCTGGGAGTGTACTACATGCCTTCAAACAGTCATGGAAGAGATATAAAAGCAGGTATGCAGGCAAATCTCAGAGAGGTGTAAAAATAATAGGGTAATAATAGTGGGGGATTTCAACTTCCCCAATATTAACTGGGATAGTCTTAGTGCCAAAGGCTTAAATGGAGCAGAATTGTTAAAATGCAGACAGGAGAGCTTTTTGAGCCAGCATGTGGAGAGGCCTCCAACAGAAGGGGCAATACATGACCTAATCCTAGGAAATGCAGCTGGACAAGCGGTAGAAGTGTCGGTGGGGGTGCATTTGGGGGATAGTGACCATAACTCTGTAAGATTTAAGGTAGTTAGGGGAAAGGAGAAAAATGGGCCAGAAATAAAGGTACTGAATTGGGGGAAGACCGATTTCAATATGATAAAACTGGATCTGGCCAAAGTGGACTGGGAGCAGCTACTTGTCGGAAGGTCTACATCACATTAGTGGGAGTCATTCATGTACCCGTTAAGGTGAAGGGTAGGACTAACAACACCAGGGATGTCAAGGCATATAGAGGATCCGATCAGAAAAAAGGACGCTTGCTGCAGATCCCAAGCGCTGAAAACAGCGGAGGCACAAGAGTAGTATAGATAGTGTAGGGTGATACTTAAAAAAGTAATTAGGAGAGCGAAGAGAGGACATGAAAAAACATTGGCGGGGAAGAAAAAGGAAAATTCCAAGGCATTTTATAAGTGTAATAAGGGTAAGAGGATAACCAGGGAAAGAGTAGGGCCCATTCGGGTCCAAGGTGGCAATCTGTGTCTGTGGAGCCGGAGGACATAGGTGAGATTTTAAATGATTATTTTTCATTGGTGTTCACTATGGAGAAGGATGATGTCGGTGTTGAGATCAGGGAGGGGGATTGTGATAAACTTGAACATATTAGCATTGAAAGGGAGTTGGTATTCGTTGTTTTAGCAGGCTTAAAAGTGAATAAATCCCCAGGCCCGGATGAAATGTATCCCAGGCTGTTATGTGAGGTAAGGGAGGAGATTGCAGGGTCTCTGACACAAACTTTCAAACCCACTTCTGGCCACAGGAGAGGTAACAGAGGACTGGAGGACAGCGAATGTGGTACCATTATTCAAGAAGGGTAGCGGGGATTAACCAGGCAATTACAGGCTGGTGAGTCTAACATCAGTGGTTGGGAAGCTATTGAAAAACACATTCTGCAGAACAGGATTATTCTCCACTTGCAGAGGCAGGGATTAATCAGGGACAGTGAGCATGGCTTTGTCGGGGAGATCGTGTACAAATAAACTTGAATACATTTTTCGAGGATGTGACCAGATGTGTAGATGTGGGTAAAGCAGTAGATGTAATATATAAGGATTTTGATAAGGTTCTGCATGGGAGATTGGCTAAGAAGGTAGCAGCCCATGGGATCCAGGGTAATTTTGGAAATTGGATCCAAAATTGGTTTAGTGGCAGGATGCAGAGGGTAATGGTTGAGGGCTGTTTTTGCGATTGGATACCTGCGACCAGTGGTGTATCACAGGGATCGGTGATGGGACCCTTGCTGTTTGTAGCATACATTAATGATATAGACGTGAATACAGGAGGTTTAGCAGTAAGTTCGCAGATGAGTCGAAAATTGGTGGTGTTGTCAATAGTGAGGAGGAAATCCTTAGATTACAGGGAGATATAGATGGACTGGTAAGATGGGCAGAGCAGTGGCAAATGGAATTAAATCCTGAAAAGCGTGAGGTAATGCATTTCGGGAGGACTAACAAGGCAAGGGAATATACAATGGATAGTAGGACACTCGGAGGTACAGCAGGTCGGAGGAAACTTGGTATACTTGTCCATCGATCTCTGAAGGCAGCAGCACAGGTGGATATGGTGGTTAGGAAGGCATGTGGGATGCTTGCCTTTATTAGTCGAGGCATGGAATATAAGAACAGGGAGGTTATCATGGAACTATATAAAACTCTAAAATAAAAGCAAAATACTGCGGATGCTGGAAATCTGAAACAAAAACAGGAAATGCTGGAATCACTCAGCAGGTCTGGCAGCATCTGTGGAAAGAGAAGCAGAGTTAACGTTTCGGGTCAGTGACTCTTCGGAGTTCCGAAGCAGTGTCACTGACCCGAAACGTTAACTCTGCTTCTCTTTCCACAGATGCTGCCAGACCTGCTGAGTGATTCCAGCATTTCTTGTTTTGGTTATATAAAACTCTAGTTAGGTCACAGCTGGAGTGCTGTGTACCGTTCTGGTCAACACATTATAGGAAGGATGTGATTGTACTAGAGAGGGTGCAGAGCAGATTCACTAGGATGTTGCCTGGATTGGAGCATTTCAGCAATGAAGAGGGATTGAAAAGGCTAGGGTTGTTTTCCTTGGAGCAGAGAAGGCTGAGTTCTGAGTGATTAAGGTGTACAAGATTATGAGGGGCATTGATAGGTTAGATAGGACGAAAATGTTGCCCTTAGTGGAGGGGTCAAGAACTAGGGGGCATAGATTTAGGGTAAGGTGCAGGAGGTTTAGAGGATTTGAGCAAACAATGTTGCACCCAGAGGGTAATTGTTATCTGGAACGCATGGCCTGAAGAGGTGGTGGAGGGATGAACGCTTGAAACATTTAAGAAGAATTTAGGTGAGCATCTGAAACGCCATAGTATGCAAGGCTACGTGCCAAGTGCAGGAATATGGGATTAAAGTAGTTGAGTGCTGGATAGTTAGCACTGACACGATGGGCCGAAGGGCCTGTTTCTGTGCAGCATAACACTATGACTGGAAAATAAGGAGAATCTGGTTTGATTGGATGAAGGGTCAGTAACCAGAGAACACAGTTTAATGTTGATTCACAAACAAACAGAGGAGAGATGAGATTTGCTTTTCTTTACACAGCGTTTGTTTATGATTTAGAATTCACTTCCTGAAAGGGTTGTGGAAGCAGATTTAACAGAAGCTTTCAGTCAGGAATTGGATCAATACTAACAGGGTGATTTACTAGACTGGGAGAAAAGAAGAAGGGAGAGGAATCATTGGAAATCTCCTTCAAAGAGCTGGAACTGGTACGATTTGTTAAATCGTCTCCTCATGTGCTGTGTAATTCTCTGACTGTCTGATAACAGAAACCATTGAGTACGTATCTCGTGTGTACAATTGACACTCAGCAGTTTTTAATCCAGAGATTAATTGTGACTTGTTTTCTGATGAAGCCAACAGCAGAAAGACAAATACAAGGGGCTGGTGAGGTAAATTGTGTTGACAATGTGTTTATCGGGTTATGATGTCTCTCTTTGATCACAGACCTCGCCTGGTTTCAATCAGTCAATTCCAAACTCATTGATTTTATTGCTGTTTTATTTCCTGTCTATTTGTTCTCAGGATATGAGTGATACTGACAATGCCAGCATTACTTCCCCATCTCTGGTTACCATGAGAAAATGGTGGGCTTTCATCCTGAACCACAGAAGTCCGTGTTGTGAAGGTGTTCCCTCAAACAAACTAATCTTTTGTGTTTTCATTATTGGGCACTTCGTAATGAGTTGTGTTTGAAAACAAAGATGAGAATTTTACAATCGAGCCATTACTGGACCATGTACCAATGTAGATCAGTGAGGACAGGAGTGATGGGTGAATGGGAGTTGGTGTGAGTTTGGATATGAGATTTAGATCAGCTGAGGCGGGGCAGCATGGCTTAGATACAGAGTAAATCTCCCTCTACACTGTCCTCATTAAACACTCCCCATGACGGGTACATCACGGGTGTTAGATACTCTCCTCGTCGGTCTGCTCCTGGGCCTGGCCAAGGTGGCAGTTCACAGGTCCAGGTTGCGGGCCGTCGGGGGGTCCGTCCTCCCCGATTGCCTGCCCCTCTTCCGTGGTTACTTTCGCGCCCGGGTGTCCCTGGAGAAGGAGCATGCAGTGTCTGCCAGTATGCTTGAGTCCTTCCGCGACCGGTGGGCACCGCAGGGACTGGAGTGCATCATTGACGCCGAGAATGGCAATTTAATTTGAGTTTTGTGATTATTTATCTGGTGTTAATAAGGTTATTTTAAAAATGTAAATATGTATATAAAGGGGGCCTGAGGAATAAAGGCCCCCGAGACATGAAAAATATCAAAGGGGCCTGGGGTATAAAGGCCACCTTATATTAAAAAAAACGAAAAACAAACGGGGGTTAGAGACAGAGTAAAACCCCCTCCACACTGTCCTCATTAAACACTCCCAGGACAGGTACAGCACTGGGATTGGCTGCTCTCTGATTTGGGAGCCTGAGTGCATCAACGAGGTGCAGCTGACGGTGGCTATGTGCACAGGTTGGATGCTGCAGGCTGTGTGACTGCTGCAAGAGGGAGATTCAAACTGAAACAAAAGTTTGTTCCAAATTTCAACAAAGGAAGGATGGCAGAGAACTGGAAGCTTTTTTGTGAGTTTGTTTTATCCTGAAGTCTTTTTCATTGATTGTTGGGGGTGGGGAAAGAAGAGACCTGAAGACCTTGGGTGGGGCTGCATTGTTCAATAGGGAGCTCCTGTGTTTAACATATTTGGATCGGGAGCTCCCTCCCCACCACAACTACTAAGGCTGGGACAGCTGGAGCTGCCCAGGTGAAGAGACTTCTCTTCTCTTTTCTCTTATCTGAACATCGAAGGAGGCGTGTGCCTTGGCAGCTTACAGCTGACCCAGGTGAAGACATCACCCCACCCTCCCAACTGGAAGACCAGCTACAAGACTTCTTTAAAATACCAACAAAGACAGATTCCTCCTGGCCTTCCTCTCCCTCAGCCTCTTCCCCTGTGCTACATCCTTTAGGTATTGCTTTTTTGATTTATTGTACTTGCTGTTTTATTTTCTCTCAGCAAAGTGCCTGTAACTCTTCTACCCCATGACTTCTCCGTCCTCTCCGGTGGCGGGG
Source organism: Heterodontus francisci (assembly GCF_036365525.1). Classification (NCBI taxonomy): domain Eukaryota; kingdom Metazoa; phylum Chordata; class Chondrichthyes; order Heterodontiformes; family Heterodontidae; genus Heterodontus; species Heterodontus francisci. Next base: position 1,544,938 of record NW_027142296.1, read on the forward strand.
GCCTCCTATGCTGCAGCAGCTACGACGGCTGCTACTGTGGCCCCGTCACCATTTAAAATCTTAACATCAAAGCATGGGGTGAAGAGTTACATCCATCCTAATATGACTATTGAGGCTTGTGTTAAGGCAATGGCCGTGGTTGTCGGCCCCTCGGACATTGTTGCAGCCTCAAAGATGTATGGGAAGGCTGTGTTCTTCCTGAAGACCGAGCGGGCTGTGTCCCTCGCCCTAAGTACGGGGCTCACAGTGGGTGGGATTTTCCTGCCAGTGGACCCTCTGGGGGCCACTGTACATCAGGTAATCTTGTCGAACGTCCCACCCTTCATTCCTGATGAGCTCCTCCTCCCCCACCAACACCATCTGGGAGAGGTGAGGTCAGGGATCACCCCAGTCCCGTTCGGTCTTCGGGAGCACAGCCTCCGACATGTGTACTCCTTCCATCGCCAGCTATTCATGCAGCTGGCGCGGGAGGAGGTCTTGGAGGGCCTCTTCGGTATAGAGTTTCAGGGGACGGCATACCGCGTTTTCTGGACCTCGGATGGGGCGCGGTGCCACGTCTGCAAGGGGGAGGGTTATGTTCGTAAGAACTGCCCCAACCTCCTGGCCGCCAGCTCCACCTCGGCGGTGCAGAGTGGTTCCACAGCACCTGCTCCGACTGCCCCCACACATCCAATAGATACCGGTCGATCGGTTCCAGAGGCTGTGGTTTTCACAGCCTCTGGTGGGGAGGGGTGCGTCCGTCCAAGCGGAAGGAATACGCGGGGAAAAAAGAAACATCATGAGGCGCGTCCCCTAGACACTTTGACTCAACCCGAGCCTGAGTTAAGCCCAAAGCCCATTCCCATGGAATCCACCTGTCACAGGGCTGGGCTCAGGCCCAGGGTGACTAAAAAGGAAAAAAAAGGTGCGGAGGCGGAGGCCTCTGATGACATGGAGGTCATCGGGGACCTGGGATGGAGGGTGCTGCACAGAGCAGTCCCGTGCAATAGACCTTTAAGTAGGTTCACGGACTTCCAGGTCGCCTGTACTTTCTGCGGCCTGAACGAGTCCGTGTTCCACGTTTACACAGAGTGTGCGAGGTTGTAGCCCCTCTTTGAGTATTTGAAGGGGCTGCTCCTCAAATTCTGGCTGCACTTCAGTCCCACGCTCCTGATCTTTGAGCACCCGGTGCAGAGGGGCTTGGGCCGGGTGGAGGATCTCCTCGTCAGTCTGCTCCTGGGCCTGGCCACGGTGGCAATTCACAGGTCCAGGTTGCGGGCCGCCCGTGGTTACGTTCGCGTCCGGGTGTACTTGGAGAAGGGGCATGCGGTGTCCGCCGGTACGCTTGAGGCCTTCCGCGACCGGTGGGCACCACAGGGACTGGAGTGAATTGTCGACGCCGAAAATGGCCTTTTAATTTGAGTTTTTGTTTATTTCTGTTTTTAATAGTTATTTTAAAAAATATAAGTGTGTATATAAAGGGGGCCTGAGGAATAAAGGCCCCCTCGACATTAAAAAAAACGGGGGTTAGTAAATCTCCCTCTACACTGTGCTCATTAAACACTCCCCATGACAGGTACATCACGGGGGTTAGATACAGAGTAAATCTTCCTCTACACTGTCCTCAGTAAACACTCACCATGACAGGTACATCACGGGGGTTAAATACAGAGTAAATCTCCCTCTACACTGTCCTCATTAAACACTCCCCATGACAGGTACATCACGGGGGTTAGATATAGAGTAAAGCTCCCTCTACACTGTCCCCATCAAAAACTTCCAGGACAGGTACAGCACGGAGTTAGATACAGAGTAAAGCTCCCTCCTCACTGTGCCCCATCAAACACTCCCAGGACAGGTACAGCACTGGGATTGGCACCTCTGTGATTGGGAATACTGGGTGCCTCAACGAGGTGCAGCTGACAGTGCTGCAGTCAGTTGCTGGAGGTGCTGCTGGAGAGGGAGTGCTGAGTAGACACTGCAAAAACTTTTCAACAACTTTTGCTGCAGAGGAGGAAAGACTTTTGGATTAAGCCTGTATTTCGAGGTGGGTGTTGAGCACCAGACTCTTACTTTATTTGGACTGTTGTGGGAGGTGGAAGAGGCCAGAAGAACAAGGGGTGGGGGCTATACAATTCTGCAGGGAGCTGTGCAGTTGCACTAAAGTTGCAGCGAAGCTCCCTCCCCACCGCAATTACCCAGCCTGAGTCAGCTGAAGCTGCCTGGCTAATATACAGAAGGGGATAAATAGTGCCTGGGCAGCTTCAGCTGACCCAGGTGAAGACGTCTCCCACAACCAGAAGACCAGAAGACCAGGAGTATTCACACTACTCAGAGTACCACCATTTCAGGAGAAAAAAAAGCAAAGTCATCGCTTGCAGCCAGTCTTTCCCCTTTCCTGTGTACCCTCAGCCTCTCCGCAAACCTCCTAGTTGGTTTCTTTGTTTGTTTGTTGGTTTGCTTGCCTGCAATTTGGGGGTGGGTTTGGCTCTTGAGCCATTGCAAGCCCATCATCACCGGTGGCGGGGCCTTCTCATATCTATGCGGCTGTAGCCTCTGTGGGCAACCGTGTGACCCCGTCACCTTTTAAATTGATTACTTGAAACCATGGGGTAAAGAGCTACCCCCACCCCAATATGTCCATACAGGCCTGTGTAAGGGCAATGGCCGAGGTTGTCGGCCCCTCGGCCATTGTGGCAGCCTCAAAAATGTACGGGAACGCTGTGTTTTTCCTGAAGAACGAGGGGGCCGTGTCCCTGGCCCTGAATAAAGGGCTCACTGTGGGTGGGACTTTCATGCCGGTGGACCCTCTGGGGGCCACTGCGCAGCAGTTAATTTTCTCAAACGTCCCGCCCTTTATTCCCAGTGAGCTCCTCCTTCCCCATCTGCACCACATGGGGGAGGTCAGGTCGGGGATCACCCCCGTCCTGCTTGGTCTTCGGGAGCACAGCCTCCAACATGTCACCTGCCCATTTACCTCCTCTCTCCTCACTATCCCAGGCCCCAAATACTCCTTTCAGGTGAAGCAGCGATTTACTTGTACTTCTTTCAATGTAGTATACTGTATTCGCTGCTCACAGTGTGGTCTCCACTACATTGGAGAGACCAAGCGCAGACTGGGTGACCACTTTGCGGAACAGCTCCGCTCAGTCCGCAAGCAGGACCCTGAGCTTCCAGTTGCTTGCCATTTCAACACTCCCCCCTGCTCTCATGCTCACATCTCTGTCCTGGGATTGCTGCAGTGTTCCAGTGAACATCAACGCAAGCTCGAGGAACAGTATCTCATCTACCGATTAGGCACACTACAGCCTGCCGGACTGAACATTGAGTTCAATAATTTCAGAGCATGACAGCCCCCCATTTTACTTTCATTTTTAGTTATTTTTTCTTCCTTTTTTTTTACATTCTTTTTTACATTTTTTGCAATCTTTTTTTTCGCATTTATTCCATTTCATCTTAGTTTGTTCAGTTTGCTTACCCACTGTTTTTTTCAGGTTTTTTTTCAGGTTTGCTCTTGCTGCTGTTCAATATTCACTGTATTTACACCTAATCTGCACTAATGCTTTGTCTTTCAACACACCATTAACATATTGTTTGCCTTTGCTCCGTGACCTTTTGGTCAGCTATGTGGCCTGGTCCAATCTGCACCTTCTCCTTTGTTATCGCTTGCCCCACTCCCACCTCACTTGCTTATAATCTGTGACTTTTCTAATATTTGTCAGTTCCGAAGAAGGGTCACTGACTCGAAACGTTAACTCTGCTTCACTTTCCACTGATGCTGCCAGACCTGCTGAGTGATTCAAGCATTTCTTGCTTTTGCTCTAACATGTCTACTCCTTCCGCCGCCAGTTATTTATGCAGCTGGCGCAGGAGGAGGACTCGGAAGGCCAGTTTGATGTGCAGTTCCAGGGGACGGCCTACCGTGCCTTTTGGACCTCGGAAGAGGCGCGATGCCATGTCTGCAAGGGGATGGGGCATGTTCGTAAGAACTGCCCCAACCTCCCGGCCGCCAGCTCCACCTCGGCGGCCCAGGGTTCTCCCGCTACCCCAACACATCCAACAGACAGGGCTCAGTCAGTTCCGGAGGCTGTGGTTTTCAAAGCCTCCTGCGGGGAGGGGAGTGCCCGCCCGAGTGGAAGGAAGATGCGGAGGCAAAAAAAACATCAAGAGGCGCGTCCCCTGGACACATTGAAACAACCCGAGCCTGAGCTCAGCCCAAAGCCCGTTCTCACGGAATCCACCTGTCCCAGGGCTGGAATCAGGCCCAGGGTGACTAAAAAGAAGGCGGGTGCGGAGTCGGAGGCCTCTGATGACATGGAGGTCTCTGAGCCTCTGCACTCTGGTGGGAAAAAGAGGAGAAGGCACCCCTCCACAGAAATGACACAGGGCCCTGAGGTCCAGGGCCCATCTGTTGGAGAGCAGCTGTCTCCTGTTTCGGGTCCCCAGGTTTCCCCAACCGCCACCACCAAGGCTACAAAGTCTGGGCAAGAGCACCCTATACCTCAGGATGGAGGGGAGAGGAAGGCGCCGGTACATGAGGCCCCTCCTGAAAGAGTAAGTGGGGCCCTGCTTGTGGTGGGGGAGCCTGGGGACGCCGCCCATTCTGCCACTGCTACTGGGTCGGGTGCCCTGAGTGAAGGGGAGCGCGAGGCCCCAGAGGGTTGGCCCTCCCAGCCGGAGTCCACCACCAGCCAGGAGACATCCGACCCGGTTATAACTGAGAATGCTGCTCCATCTGCTGGGCCTGTGGGTGCTGGCGGAGCGGGAGATGGCCTCCTCTCTCCGCCTCCGGTCTCGGCTCTGGCTGGATTTCTGGAGTCAGGAACTTCTCTCACCCCAGGACCACTCGTTGGCCTGGGACGGAGCTGGAGGGGGGTCCTGAACTGCTGGCGCCCACAGGCTCCAGTTTCACAGTAGAACCCAGAGAGGACTCCTCCGCCATCGATCCTGGGTGTGGGATCGCTACGGAGGCAGGACCAGCTGGCGCGGCCGGGACGTCCGCCACACCGTGTGTGGTGGATGTGTCGGCCGCTGGCGGTGACGACCCGGAGGAGGATGGGTATTCGGTGCGGGGCACGGAGGATGATCTTGATTCCATCACCAGTGAGGTGGTGGAGTCCCTCGTGCCTCCCACCGAATCTCCTCTCATCCCAACGACGGAACTCCGGGATTTCCTCGCGGTTTGCAGGGGTTGCCGCAATAAAGTTCAGCTGGCCCTCGACCGTTGGTCGAATCTGGCGCTGATCATCCAGTCCGTCCGTGCCGCCCTCAAGAAAGCGGGCAAGCGCGCGGATGTAAAACTGGTTGAGAGGCACTGTATTAATGTGTTCCTCAATGGGTTGCTGGGGGAGTGGAAGGCCAGGTGCACTTCCACTCCCTCCTCACAGTGAGCTGTTGGTGACGGGTTTTAAGTACCTTTGACATGAAGATAACCATAGCCAGCCTCAACATCAACGACAGCAGGGGGGCTCACCGCAGATTTCACAATCTCTCAGTCCTCAGGGAAGGGAGATTTGCGGTGAGCTTTCTGCAGGAAACCCACACCGTTCCGGGAGACGAAGCCACCTGGCTCCTGGAGTGGCAGGGTGGGTCTACATGAGTCACCTCACCCCTATTTCTAGTGGGGTGGCTATCGTGTTGGCCCCGACTTTTTAGCCGGAGATCTTTGGGGTCAGGAAGCTAGTGCCGGGCCACTTGATCCACTTCACCGGTCGCCTGGGTACCGTGCTGCTCCACTTTGTGAACGTGTACGCGCCCAGGCCCGGCGCGTTGCAAGCGCGCTTCTTTGAAGAAGTGTCCGCTCTCTTGAGCGCCATCGATAGCGGCGAGTGCATCATCCTCGGGGGGGATATTAACTGCACCCTCGAGGTGGGGGATCGCTCCCGTCCCCAGTGCGGCCAAGCGTCGGTGGAGACGTTGAGGGGACTGATCAGCTCACTTAACTTGGTGGACGTCTGGCAGAATCTCCATCCTGACTCCAGCGCCTTCACGTGGAGGTCTGGAGGAGGAGGGTCGCGAATCGACCGCCTCTACTTTTCACAGGCGTACGTCTCCCGCGTCTCGGCGTTACTCCATGCGGCTGGTGCCGTGCTTGGAACACCGCCTGGTGTGGGCAGAGTTCACTCCGCTCCGCACGCGGGTGGGGTCCGCGTTTTGGCACTTTAGCAACCGGCTGCTGGAGGACGGGCGATTTCGGGACTCGTTCTGTCGATTCTGGGCCGACTGGATAAGGAAGCGGGGGGCTTCCCCTCCTTGAGGCTATGGTGGGATGTGGGCAAGACTCAGATCCGCGTCTTCTGTCAGCAGTACGCGAAGGGGTCGACCAAGAGGCGGGAGGCTGAGATTGGGCGCCTTGAGAGGGAGGTGCTCGACTTGGAGTCCCGCCTCGGTCATGCCGTCGCGGACCCAGCCCTGTGGCAGGTGTACAAAGCGAAGAAGGATACGCTGAGGGACCTGCAGCTCATAGGGTCACGAGGCGCGTACGTGACGTCGTGGATCCAGATCCTGGAAGTTTGGACTGCGCCTCACCCTTCTTCTACTCGCTGGAAAAATGGCGGGGGGTCCGTGAGCAGCTCGTCGATAATTGGAGGCTCGGCTCACGTTATTGGAGCTGACCGGCGCCCTCCACCAGCTCTCAAGGGGCAAATCCCCAGGGCTGGATGGGTTGACCGTGGAGTTCTTAAGGGCGTTCTGGGACGTCCTGGGGGACGATTACGCGCGGGTCCTGGGGGAAAGCCTGGCGACCGGGGTGATGCCCCTCTCATGGCGCAGGGTGGTCATCATCCTGCTGCCGAAGAGGGGCGATCTCCACCTGCTTAAAAACTGGCGTCCGGTCTCCCTCCTCAGCACGGATTACAAGATTTTTGCCCGGGCTACATCTACCCGCCTGGGCTCCATGCTGGCCCACAAGATCCACCCCGACCAGTCCTACACGGTCCCGGGCCGGTCCATCCAGGACAACATCCACCTGGTCTGGGACCTGATCCATCTTTCCCAGAGGACTGGTCAGTCGGCCGCCTTTCTCTCCCTCGATCAGGAGAAGGTGTTCGACAGGGTGCATCACGATTACCTTTTCGTGACTCTGCGCGCTTTCGGACTCGGCCCGCATTTTGTGGCCCGGGTCCGACTTTTATACGCCACCGCAGAGTGTCTCATCAATTAACGAGTCCTTGACGGCGCCCCTTCGCTTTGGGAGAGGAGTGCGTCAGGGATGCCCCATGTCCAGCCAATTGTACACCATCTGCGTGGAGCCCTTCCTGTGCCTGCTTCGCAGGAGGTTGATGGGATTGGCTCTGCGCGAGCCGGCCATGTTGGTCGTCCTCTCGGCTTACGCCGACGACGTGCTCCTCGCAATCACAGATCCCGTTGACTGGCGGAGGATGCGCGACTGCCATCAGTCCTTTTCTGCCACGTCCTCCGCGAGGATCAATTGGGAGAAATGTTCCGGACTCCTGGTTGGTCAGTGGCGGGTGGACTCCCTGACAGAGGAGATGACACCTTTTGCGTGGAGCACCACGCACCTCCTCTATCTGGGAGTCCACCTTAGCCCCGCTGAGGAAGCTTGGCCGGCAAACTGGCAGGAGTTGGAGGCGAAAGTCACCACTCGGTTGGGGCGCTGGACAGGACTGCTCCGAGTGCTTTCCTACAGGGGCCGAGCATTGGCCATAAACCATCTGGTGGCCTCCATGCTGTGGTACCGGTTGGTCACTTTGGCCCCGCCCCCTGTATTTGCCACCAAGATCCGGAAGAAACTCGTCGATTTCTTCTGGGGCAAGAGGAAACACTGGGTATCTGCCGCGGTCCTGAGTTTCCCGATTGAGGAGGGCGGTCAGTCGCTGGTGTGCATCCGCACCCAGACTGTGACTCTCCGCCTTCGGACCCTGCAGAGATACCTGTACGTCGAGCGTCCTCCCAGATGTTGTGCGCTGGCGACGTATTTTTTCCGACTTCAAGGCGACACGCAGCTCCCGGTGGAGTCAGTTAGCCGCGCCTCTCTGAGGGAGTTGCCTCTCTTTTACTGGGATCTATTCCGAGTCTGGAACATGGTCGCCTCCAGTCGGGGTGCTCCCCCGCCGGCGGAGGAGAGGGCCTCGCCACCCCCAGTATGCCCCATACTGCGGGTGGCGAGGGGGCTCGGGATTGCGGAGCGATCCCGGCGGAGCTGACCCCCGCTCGGCCGGAACTGCTCTTCGGACCCAGGTCCCGAAACCCTCCTCGGGAGCCGGTCCTGCACAACCCGAGCCGCCTCTCGGAAATGCCCTCCGTGCCACTCCAATCGGCGCGGACGAGTTTCCTGTACGGGCTGCTCCTGCACACTCTCCACTTCCTCGCCCTCGTCAGCCGGCTGGACAAGCCCTGGCGGTCCGCGTTGCCATCTGGCGGCGAGGGGTAACACCGATGGAGGTCTCTCTACGCGGGAGTCTTCCCCCTTTACATCGGGGACCTGGGATGGAGGGTGCTGCACAGAGCAGTCCCGTGCAATAGACTTTTAAGTAGGTTCACGGACTCCCAGGCCGCCTGTACTTTCTGCGGCCTGGACGAGTCCGTGTTCCACGTTTATACCGATTGTGCGAGGTTGCAGCCCCTCCTTGAGTATCTGAAGGGGCTGCTCCTCAAATTCTGGCTGCACTTCAGTCCCACGCTCCTGATCTTTGGGCACCTGGTGCGGAGGGGCTTGGACCGGGAGGAGGATCTCCTCGTCGGTCTGCTCCTGGGCCTGGCCAAGGTGGCAAATCGCAGGTCCAGGCTGCGGGCTGTCGGTGTGTCCATCCTCCCCGATTGCCTGCCCCTCTTCCACGGTTATGTTCGCGCCCGGGTGCCCCTGGAGAAGGAGCATTCGGTGTCCGCCGGTACGCTTGAACCTTCCACGACCGGTGGGCACCGTAGGGACTGGAGTGCATTGTCGAGGCCGAAAATGGCATTTTAATTTGAGTTTTTGTTTATTTCTGTTTTTAATAACGTAATTATAAAAAACATAAGTGTGTATATAAAGGGGGCCTGAAGAATTAAGGCCCCCTCGACATAAAATATATAAAAGGGGCCTGGGGTATAAAGGCCACCTTTAAAAAAAAATGGGGGTTAGCTGCTTCCTAATTGGGACTCCAGAGTGCATCAACGAGGTGAAGCTGACGGTGCTGCAGTCAGTTGCTGGAGGTGCTGCTGGAGAGGGAGTGCTGAGGAGAAACTGCAAAAACTTTGAACAACTTTTGCTGCAGAGGTTGAAAGACTTTTGGAATAAGCCTGTGATTCGAGGTGGGTGTTGAGCACCAGACTCTTATTTCATTTTGACTGTTGTGGGAGGTGGAAAGGGCCAGAAGAACAAGGGGTGGGGGCTATACAATTCTGCAGGGAGCTTTGCAGTTGCACTAAAGTTGCAGCGAAGCTCCCTCCCCACCGCAATTGCCCAGCCTGAGTCAGCTGAAGCTGCCTGGCTAATATACAGAAGGGGATAAACAGCTTCAGCTGACCCAGGTGAAGACGTCTCCCCCAACCATAGGACCAGAAAAACGTAAGACCAAGTGTGCTGGCAGAGACTGTTTCATGTGTGCTGTGTGCACCACCTCCAGAAAGGAAAAGAACGTCATCCCTTACAGCCTGTCTTTTCCTCTCCTCTATTCCCTCAGCCTCTCCCCTAACATGTTGTTTGTTTGTTTTGAACATCTTAAAGTTATTTTCAAGCCTATAATTTGGGATGGGTTTAGCTCTTCTACCCATGGCAAGCCATTCATCACCGGGGGCAGGGCCCTCTACTACCTATGCAGCTTCAGCCTCTGTGGCTGCCCACGTGGCCCCGTCACCCTTTAAATTAATATCATCCAGCCATGGGGTGAAGAGCTATCCCCACCCCAACATGTCCATTGAGGCCTGTGTGAAGGCAATGGCCGAGGCTGTCGGCCCCTCGGCCAATGTTGCGGCCTCAAAGATGTATGGGAAGGCTGTGTTTTTTCTAAAGACCGAGCGGGCGGTGTCCCTGGCCTTGAGTAAGGGGCTCACTGTGGGGGGAACCTTCATGCCTGTGGATCCTCTGGGGGCCACTGAGCAGCGAATGTTGTTGTCAAATGTCTCGCCCCTCATTCCCAGTGAGCTCCTCCTCCCCCACCTGCAACAACCTCGGCGGCCCCGGGTGGTTCCACAGCACCTCCTCCCAGCCCACCCCCACAGATCCAACGGAGGCTGTGGTTTTCACAGCCTCCAGCGGGGAGGGGAGTGCCCGTCCGAGTGGAAGGAAGACGCGGAGGAACAAGAAACATCAAGAGGCGCATCCCCTGGACAGATTGGCACAACCCGAGCCTGAGCTCAGCCCAAAGCCCGTTCCCACGGAATCCACCTGTCCCAGGGCTGGGCTCAGGCCCAGGGTGACTACAAGAAAGAAAGGTACGGAGGCGGAGGCCTCTGAAGACATGGAGGTCTCTCAGCCTCCACGCCCTAGTGAGAAAAATAGGAGAAGGCACCCCTCCACAGAGAGAACAAGGGGCTCTGAGGTTCAGGGTCCCTCTGTTGGAGGGGAGCTGTCTCCTGTTTCGGGTCCTCAGGTTCCCCCGACCACCACCACCAAAATCAAGGCTGCAAAGTCTGGGCAGGAGCTCCATATTCCTCAGGATGGACTGGAGGGGGAGACAACAGTACATGTGGCCCCTCCAGGGGAAGCCAGTGGAGCCCTGCTTGCTGTGGGGGATCCTGGGGACGCCGCCCATTCTGCCGCTGCCACTGGGTCGGGTGCCCTGAATAGAGGGGAGGGGGGGGCCCCAAACGATAGGTACTCCCAGCCGGGGTCCACCACCAACCAGGAGACATCCGACCCGGTTATAACCGAGAATGCTGCCCCATCTGCTCCGGCTGGATTTCTGGAGTCGGGAACTTCTGTCTCCCCTGGACCACTCATTGGCCTGGGGACGGAGGTGGAGGGGGGTCCTGAACTGCTGGCGCCCACAGGCTCCAGTTTCACAATAGAACCCAGAGAGGACTCCTCCGCCATCGATCCTGGGGGTGGGATCGTTATGGAGGCGGGATCAGCTGGCGCGGCCGGGATGTCTGCCCCACAGTGTGTGGTGGATGTGTCGGCCGCTGGCGGTGATGACCCGGAGGAGGATGGGGATTCGGTGCGGGGCATAGAGGATGATCTTGATTCCATCGCCAGTGACGTGGTGGAGTCCCTCGTGCCTCCCACCGAATCTCCCCTCATCCCCTCGGCGGAACTCCGGGATTTCCTCGCGGTTTGCAGGGGTTGCCAGGATAAATTTCCGCTGGACCTCGGCCGTTGGTCGAATCTGGCGCTGATCATCCAGTCCGTCCGTGCCACCCTGAAGAAAGCGGGCAAGCGCGCGGGCGTGAAACTGGTTGAGAGGCGCCGTTTTAATGTGTTCCTCAATGGGTTGCTGGGGGAGTGGAAGGCCAGGTGCACTTCCACTCCCTCCTCACAGTGAGGTGTTGGTGACGTGTTTTAAGTACCTTTGACATGAAGATAACCATAGCCAGCCTCAACATCAACGGCAGCAGGGGGTCTCACCGCAGATTTCACAATCTCTCAGTCCTCAGGGAAGGGAGATACGCGGTGAGCTTTCTGCAGGAAACCCACACCGTTCCGGGAGACAAAGCCACCTGGCTCCTGGAGTGGCAGGGTGGGGTCTACATGCGTCACCTCACCCCTATTTCTAGTGGGGTGGCTATCTTGTTGACCCCGACTTTTCAGCCGGAGATCTTGGGGGTCCAGGAGCAAATGCTGGGACACTTGCTCCACCTCACCATTCGCCTGGGTACCGTGCCGCTCCACTTTGTGAACGTGTACGCCTCCAGGCTCGGCGCGTTGCAAGCACGCTTCTTTGAAGAAGTGTCCGCTCTCTTGAGCTCCATCGACAGGGGGGATTTTAACTGCACCCTCGAGGTGGGGGATCGCTCCGGTCCCCAAAACGGCCAAGCGTCGGTGGAGAAGTTGAGGGGACTGATCAGCTCCCTTAACTTGGTGGACGTCTGGCCTAATCTCCATTTCGACTCCAGCGCCTTCACTTGGAGGTCTGGAGGAGGGGGGTCGCGAATCCAACGGGTTTACTATTCGCAGGCGTGCGTCTCCCGTGTCTCGGCGGCCTCCATGCGGTTGGTGCCGTGCTCGGGCTACCACCTGGTGTTGGTGGAATTCACTCCACTCCGCACGCGGGCGGGGTCGGCGTACTGGCACTTTAACAAGCGGCTGCTGGACGACAAGTGATTTCGGGCTTCGTTCTGTCAATTCTGGGCCGACTGGAGAAGGAAGCAGTGGGGCTTCCCCTCCTTGAGACTTGGAGTCCCGCCTCAGTCATGCCGTCGTGGACCCGGCCCTGTGGCAGGCCTACAGAGAGAGGAAGGGCACGGTGAGGGACCTGCAGCTTGTAGGGTCCCGAGTTGTGTACGTGAGGTCACGGATCCAGATCCTGGAAGATTTGGACCGCGCCTCACCCTTCTTCTACTCGCTGGAATAATGGCGGGGTGTCCGTAAGCAGCTTGTTGAGCTGCTGGCCGACGACGGATCCTCCATCAAGGATCCGGAGGGAATGGCCCTCCTGGTGCATACTTATTACAGTGCGTTGTTCTCTCCGGATCCGTCCAGCGAGGACGCGCGCAGAGATTTGTGGGAGGAACTGCTGCAGGTCAGCCTGGAGGGCGCTGAAGCTTTGGAGGCTCCGATCATGTTGGCGGAACTGACAGGCGTCCTCCACCAGTTCTCAAGGGGCAAATCCCCAGAGCTGGATGGGTTGACCGTGGAGTTCCTCGGGGCGTTCTGGGACTTCCTGGGGGACGATTACGCGCGGGTCCTGGGGGAAAGCCTGGCGACCGGAGAGATGCCCCTCTCATTTCGCAGGGCAGTCATTGTCCTGCTGCCAAAGAGGGGCGATCTCTGCCTGCTTAAAAACTGGCGTCCGGTCTCCCTCCTCAGCACGGATTATAAGATCTTTGCCCGGGCTATGTCTATCCGCCTGGACTCCATGCTGGCCCACATGATCCACCCCAAAAAGTCCTAAACGGTCCCAGGCCGGTCCATTCAGGACAACATCCACCTGATCTGGGACCTGATCCATCTTTCTCAGAGGACTTGTCAGTCGGTCGCCTTTCTCTCCCTCGATCAGGAGAAGGCGTTCGACAGTTTGGATCACCAATACCTTTTCGGAACTCTGCGCACTTTCGGACTCAGGCCACATTTCGTGGCCCGGGTCCGACTTTTATACGCCGCCACAGAGTGACTAGTCAATGTTAACGGGTCCTTGACGTCGCCCCTTCGCTTTGGGAGAGGAGTGCATCAGTGATGCCCCATGTCCGGCCAATTCTATACCATCTGCGTGGAGCCCTTCCTGTGCCTGCTTCGCAGGAGGTTGACGGGATTGGCTCTGCACGAGCCGGCCATGCGGGTCCTCCTCTCGGCTTACGCCGACGACGTGCTCCTCACGGTCACAGATCCCGTTGACTTGCGGAGGATGTGCGACTGCCAGCAGACCTTTTCTGCCGCGTCTTCTGCGAGGATCAATTGGGAGAAATGTTCCGGACTCCTGGTGGGTCAGTGGCGGGTGGACTCCCTGCCGGAGGAGATGACACCTTTTGCGTGGAGCACCACGCACCTCCTCTATCTGGAAGTCCACCTTAGCACCGCTGAGGAAGCCTGGCCGGCAAACTGGCAGGAGTTGGAGGCGAAAGTCACCACTCGGTTGGGGCGCTGGACAGGACTGCACCGAGTGCTTTCCTACAGGGGCCGAGCGTTGGTCATAAACCAACTGGTGGCCTCCATGCTGTGGTACCGGTTGGTCACTTTGGCCCCGCCCCCTGTATTTGCCACCAAGATCCAGAAGAAACTCGTCGATTTCTTCTGGGGCAAGAGGAAACACTGGGTCTCTGCCGCGGTCCTGAGTCTCCCGATCGAGGAGGGCGGTCAGTCGCTGGTGTGCGTCCGCACCCAGGCTGCGACTCTCCGCCTTCGGACCCTGCAGAGATACCTGTACGTCGAGCGTCCTCCCAGATGGTGTGCGCTGGCGACGTATTTTTTCCGCCAGTGTCACTGCCTTCAAGACGACACGCAGCTCCCGGTGGAGTCCGTTAGCCACGCCTCTCTGAGGGAGTTGCCTGTCTTTTACCGGGATCTTTTCTGAGTCTGGAACATGGTCGCCTCCAGTCAGGACGCTCCCCCGCCGGCGGAGAGGAGCGCCTCGGCTGTCCGGGCGGCCGACACCTGGGACGGTCCGGCGGGCGGAGGAATAGCCGAAACACCCGGGACGCCCCTCACTGCGGGTGACGAGGGGGCTCGGGAGTGCTCGGCCGGAACTGCTCATCGGACCCAGGCCCCGAAACACTCCTCGGGAGCCGGTCCCGCACAACCCGAGCCACCTCTCAGAAATGCCCTCCGTGCCATTCCAATCGGCGCGGAGGGGTTTCCTTTACGGGCTGCTCCTGCACACTCTCCAATTCCTCGCCCTCGTCAGCCGGCCGGACACGCCCTGGCGGTCCGCGTTGCCATCTGGCGGCGAGGGGTAACCCCGATGGAGGTCTCTCTACGCAAGAGTCTTCCCCCTTTACATCGGGGACCTTGGGTGGAGGGTGCTGCGCAGAGCAGTCCCGTGCAATAGGCTTTTAAGTAGGTTCACGGACTCCCAGGCCACCTATACTTTCTGCGGCCTGGACGAGTCCGTGTTCCACATTTATACGGCGTGTGCGAGGTTGCAGCTCCTATTTGAGTATCTGAAGGGGCTGCTCCTCAAATTCTGGCTGTACTTCAGTCCCACGCTCCTGATCTTTGGGCACCCTGTGCGGAGGGGCTTGGGCCGGGAGGAGGATCTCCTCGTCGGTCTGCTCCTGGGCCTGGCCAAGGTGGCAATCCACACGTCCAGGTTGCGGGTCGTCGGGGGGTCCGTCCTCCCCGATTGCCTGCCCCTCTTCCGCGGTTACGTTCGCGCCCGGGTGTCCCTGGAAAAGGAGCATGCGGTGTCCGCCGGTACGCTTGAGGCCTTCCGTGACCGGTGGGCACCACAGGGACTGGAGTGCATTGTCGACGCCGAGAATGGCATTTTAATTTGAGTTTTTTGTTTATTTATCTGGTTTTAATAAAGTTATTTTAAAAATATAAGTATGTATATAAAGGGGGCCTGAGGAATAAAGGCCCCCTCGACATATAAAATATATATAATGGGGGCCTGAGGAATAAAGGCCCCCTCGACATAAAAGAAAAAGAAAAAAAAAAACGTGGTTAGATACAGAGTAAAGCTCCCTCTGCACTTCCCCATCAAACTCTCCCAGGATAGGTACAGCACGGGGTTAGATTCAGAGTAAAGCTCCCTCTACACTGCCCCATCAAACTCTCCCAGGTTAGGTTCAGCACGGGGTTAGATTCAGAGTAAAGCTCCCTCTACACTTCCCCATCAAACTCTCCCAGGTTCGGTACAGCACGGGGTTAGATGCAGAGTAAAGCTCCCTCTACACTTCTGCATCAAACTCTCCCAGGATAGGTACAGCACGGGGTTAGATACAGAGTAAAGCTCCCTCTGCACTTCCCCATCAAACACATACAGTGCAGGGATGGCACGGGTTTACAAACAGAGCAACTGTTCATCTATCTATTCTATCTATGTTACAAGGTTAGTTTGGAGAAGCTGGAATTGTTCTCCCTGGAGTAAAGGAGATTGAGAGAGATGTGATAGAGCTGTACAAGATTATGATAGGCTGAGATAAGATAGACATGGAAAAACTGTTCCCATTCATTGATGAAACACGGACCAGGGAACACAGATGGGAGGTTTTGGGTAAGAGATGCAGGGGGAATATGAAGAAGAACTTTTTTACACAGTGGATGGCAATGAGCTGGAACTCATTGCGCATGAGTGTGTTGGAAGCCGAGACAATCAATGATTTCAAAAGGAAACTGGATGGACACCTGAAGGAAATGAACTTGCAGGGATACGGGGATTGAGGAGGAGTGGGAATGACTGGATTGTTCCAGATTGAGCTGGCATGGAGGGGTTGAATGGCCTCCTTTTATGTCGGAATTTACTTTATGACTACACCGATTTCTATGTCTCTATGTTGGATACGGCACCTGCTCCTGCCTGGCAAGATCCAGATACATAGATGCTCAATGAAACTGTGATCTTAACATCCACTGACAGCTCCGTCCTCACCCTGGTGTGAGGCTCCAGGTCGGGTTACAGGAGGTGACACAGCTCTGTGACCACCTCCTTATTGAATCAGAGTCACCTCACACACTGCTCCTGGGTTAGGTCTAGTTAGGAAAGGTGCTCTTGGAAAACCCGGGGTGGGTAGGGCAGAGCCCCCTACTCCTCTCTTTACAGAGCTTCCCCTCTCTGCAGCCTCTGCTCCATTTGTTGGTCATGATACAGACCCAGAGAAAATTTAACTACAGTCCCCATACCTCGTCCAGTGTTGGGTCACCAAATCCTCTCTCCACCCTGAATGTCTGCAGCAGCTCAAAACACAACCTCCAGAAAACCATCCACAAGACCTCTGCTAACTTTACAATAGCACCTGTCAGTTGGATAACTGGTTCTTTTAAATAACACCAGCGGGGGTTCCTTGTGCTGCTGAATGTATGTTCAGCTGAGAGTGACTAACACAGGCGGTCTGTGGACAGGCACAGACCAAGTTTCAAAGATGTGCATCAAAGCTGTCGATATGGCAGATTGACGTCAATTCAAACCCTTCCTCACACTAACAGCACATGCACAGTATACCCAGGCTAGTTCCCTGCCCAGCATGGGGCACTATGCTGGCCACATTAGAAGTGGCCGGCTGTGGCGTTCACATCATTTTACAGATCCAGGTTTCCATAGCGTTGGCACCAGTGCCGTCATAGAGTGAAAATCACAGCAGGGAAGAAATAGAGAGAGTGAAAACAGCTCACTTCTAAAAGGGGAATTGGAAAAAGACTTGAAGGCATAATATTTACAAGAATATGTGACATGGAAGGGAAATGTGACTAATTTGAGGGGTAGACCATGGAGGGATTCAAACACAAGAATGAGAATATTAAAATTAAGGTGCTGCCAGACCCGGAGCCAATGTAGATCAGTGAGCACAGGGGTAATGGGTGATCGGGCTTTGGTCTGAGTTAGGATACAGGCAGCAGAGTTATGGATTGGCTGTGGTTTATGCAGGTTGATATCTGGGAGGGTGACCAGGATAGAATTGGAATAGTTCAGTGTGGATTTAACAACGGCACAGATGAGTCATTATTAGCAGATGGGCAGAGCTGGTGATGGGTGATATTACAGAGGTTTTAGTAGGTAGGGTTGGTGATAGGTGGAATATGGCAATGAACTCAGCTCAGTTATAAATATAACAAAGAGGTTCCAAACATTCTGTTTCAGCCTCAGACATTGGATAGGGAGGGGAATGCAGAAAGTGGATGCAGAGTGGAATGTGAGACAGAGACTGAAGACTGTGGCTTAAGTCTTCCCAAGATTTACATGACAAGAACACTAAATCAGTGAAATATGATTTATAGAACAAATAGTTGGATACAGAGACTTACCAGGGACACCAATAATAGCGAGGATGGGATAGTAAATCGTTTGAATCATCTTCAGAGCATAACGGATCCGTAAATCTAATGTTATCCAAAAATAATCTGCAGTAACGAGGCTAAACCAATAGGAGAAACTCCTGCTGTCCATTGTTTTAACATTCCAATCTATTGTTCTCAGATTCTGACCCATTGTTGTAACATTCCAATCTATTGTTTTCAGATTCTGATCCATTGTTGTAACATTCCAATCTATTGTTCTCAGATTCTGATCTCTCCTCTCTCGCTCTCTGGTGCCGCTGATCTCTGTTAGTGCCGGGGGTGATGTTCCTACTGACGCTATGAGCCCGCACATTGGAAGAAGTCCGTTATTAATAGAAGAGGAAAACCCTCCAGTGACACAATTAGGGTCCTTGGAGACTGACTTTAATTCCAGTCAATGAACAAGCAGGTTCAGTTAACACCTTTTAATCCAATACTTCTTATGCCACAATAGTGTTGAAGATTTACCCAGTCCAGATCGGATAGATGAGGTTTGTTGAGAGAAGGAATGTGGAAATAGCAGAGGCACTGGCCAGAAGCTTTCAATCCTCCTTGGATCTGGGAGTGATGACAAAGGACTGGAGGGTTGTAAATGTTACAAGCTGTTTAAATAAGGAGACATTAGATAAACCCTATAACTACTGACAAGTCAGTCTAATGTCGGTGGTTGGAAATTTCTAGAGGCCGTGACCCAGTGCAAAAATATATCATTCTTGGAAAAGCATGTGATATTAAATGACATACAATACGGATAGGTTAATGGAAAATTATGTCTGATAATTTTGATCAAGTTTGTTGATGACCTAACTGTGAGTGTTAACGAGGATAGTGTGTTTCCTGTTATGTATATGGACTATCAAAAGGCCTGTGATTAAATGACATTTCATAGACTTGTAATGAAAAATGGAACACATGGATTAATGTGAGAGTGATAGTGTGGATATGACACTGACTCAGGGACAGAAAGCAGAGAGAAGTGGTGAACAGACATTGTTCACACTGGGGAAGGGGGAGTATACAGTGCTGTTTCTCAGGGGTCAGAATTAAAACCAGTGCTCTTCCTGACATATAGATAAATATACAAGTGACATAAACTTATATGTAAAACAACATAATTGAAACTCTTGCAGATGACATGACACTTATAAATAAGGGAGGCAAAGGGGCAGACCACAAAATTACCCGATCTCACAGATATTGATTATTTTTAATTTATTCTGGGCTCTAATCCGAATAGAAATTTAGTACTCACTCTATAATTTATTTCTGTGTGATTTGCATGTCTGTGTGTGTGTGTGTATGAATGTGTGTATGTTTATTATTTTATATAGATTCAGTTTAGATTGTTAAGTATAATAAACTCACCTCTTGATGCTTCTTCTTTGGCCACCTTATCTCGAGAGACAATGGGTAAGCGCCTGGAGGTGGTCAGTGGTGTGTGGAGCAGCGCCTGGAGTGGCTATAAAGACCTATTCTGGAGTGACAGACTCTTCCACAGGTCCTGCAGAAAAATGTGATTGTCGGGGCTGTTACACAGTTGGCTCTTCCCTTGCACCTCTGTCTTTTTTTCTGCCAACTGCTAAGTCTCTTCGACTCGCCACTCTTTAGCCCCGCCTTTATGGCTGCCCACCAGCTCTGGCGAACGCTGGCAACTGACTCCTTTGACTTGTGATCAATGTCACAGGATTTCATGTCGCGTTTGCAGACGTCTTTGAAGCGGAGACATGGACGACCGGTGGGTCTGATACCTTTGGCGAGCTGGCTGTACAATGTGGCTTTGGGGATCCTGCCATCTTCCATGCGGCTCACATGGCCAAACCATCTCAAGCACCGCTGACTCAGTAGTGTGTATAAGCTGGGGATGTTGGCCGCCTCGAGGACTTCTGTGTTGGAGGTATGGTCCTGCCACCTGATGCCAAGTATTCTCCGGAGGCAGCGAAGATGGAATGAATTGAGACGTCGCTCTTGGCTAACATACGTTGTCCAGGCTTCGCTGCCATAGAGCAAGGTACTGAGGATATAGGCCTGATACACTCGGACTTTTGTGTTCTGTGTCAGTGCGCCATTTTCCCACACTCTCTTGGCCAGTATGGACATAGCAGTGGAAGCCTTTCCCATGCGCTTGTTGATTTCTGCATCTAGAGACAGGTTACTGGTGATAGTTGAGCCTTTGTAGGTGAACTCTTGAACCACTTCCAGTGCGTGGTCGCCAATATTGATGGATGGAGCATTTCTGACGTCCTGCCCCATGATGTTCCTTTTCTTGAGGCTGATGGTTATGCCAAATTCATTGAAGGCAGCCGCAAACCTGTCGATGAGACTCTGAAGGCACTCTTCAGTGTGAGATGTTAAAGCAGCATCGTCAGCAAAGAAGTGTTCTCTGATGAGGTCTTTCCGTACTTTGGACTTCGCTCTTGGACAGGCAAGGTTGAACAACCTGCCCCCTGATCTTGTGTGGAGGAACATTCCTTCTTCCAAGGACTTGAACGCATGTGAAAGCAGTAGGGAGAAGAAAATCCCAAAAATTGTGGGTGCACGAACACAGCCCTGTTTCACGCCACTCAGGATAGGAAAGGGGTCTGATGAGGAGCCACCATGTTGAATTGTGCCGTTCATATTGTCATGGAATGAGGTGATGATACTTAGTATCTTTCGTGGGCATCCAATCTTTTCTAGTAGTCTGAAGACACCACGTCTGCTGACGAGATCAAAGGCTTTGGTGCGATCAATGAAAGCAATGCAGAGGGGCATCTGTTGTTCACGGCATTTCTCCTGTGTCTGACGAAGGGATAACAGCATGTCAACGGTCGATCTCTCTGCACGAAAGCCACACTGTGCCTCAGGATAGACGCGCTCGGCCAGCTTCTGGAACCTCTTGATTAAACTCAAGAAAACCTGTCTGATTGGTTCTTTCACGATCACAACAAAGGTAACAGTTAAAATGCTCACTGAGATGGTCAGCATGTCCACTGCTAAAAAGGAATAAGCCCCGCTGCAGTGAAATAAAAGATAGTACAAGAGGAGAGCCTGGGACCCCTCCTCACCTGGCTGTAACAGAAATCTGGAGGTTCTAGTGATCGTAACGCAACAACTAATGAGAAATTGGATATGTCACAGATGCACAGAGTTTTACAGCACAGAAACAGTCCCTTCGCCCCACGCTGTCTGTGCCAGCCATCAAGCCTGCCCATTCTAATCCCCTTTTCCAGCACTTGGCCCGTAACCTTGTATGCTATGGCATTTCAAGAGCTCATCTAAATACTTCTTAAATGTTGTGAGGGTTCTTGCGTCTACCATCTTTTCAGGTAGTATATTCCAGATTCCAGCGAACGTCTGAGTGAAATATTTTTTTCCTCAAATTTCCTCTAAACCACTTGCCCCTTACCTTAATCAATACCCCCCGGTTATAGACACCTCTGCTAAGGGAAAAGTTTCTTCTTCTCTACGCTATCTGTGCGCCTCATAATTTTTCCTGCCTTCTGTCTCCCTCCATGTTTGAATAAAGGAGTTACATTGGCATAAAAGAGTTACATACAGAGTGAAGTAACTCGGTACAGGTTAAAATCCCTCTCTGTTGAAAAGTTGAGTAATGTAGCTGGACAGTTAGGGATTACTCTCCGTCCAAAAGCTCGGAAACCCGAAATCCTAAGACGTGTGGTCAACCATTTTTCACTTGAAGCTGAAGACTCAAACAGGGTTAGAATCACTAACAGATAGTGTAATGTTAACTAAGGTAATCCTCGAAGAAAAGAGACTAGAATTCGAATTCCAGAGAGAGAGAGAAAGAGCAGAGTGAGTGTCAAGAAAGGGAAAAAGTGAGAGTGTTTTAGAAGGAGAAGGAGGAAAGGGAGTGGAGGCGGCTCAAACAACTGGAGGAAGACCCAATACACCCAGTGAAGGGACAGCTAGTGAGGGAGCTGCCCCTAGCTCAGGACCATGTGCTGAGCTCTTAAAGTTATCCCAGTTCATTCGAAAGTTCAATGAGGAGGATGCGGCAGAATTTTTCGTCACTTTTGAAAAACTTGCAAAGCAGCTGAAATGGCTGGCAGAGAACTGCATACTGTTTGTATTAGGCAAAGTAACAGGAAAAGCCCACGAGGTTTATTCACTGTTGCCAGATAAAAGTTCATCAGATTATGAAATGAATAAAAACGCTATCCAGGGTGCATATGAGATAGTATCAGAAGCGTACTACCAAAAATTCGGAACACTACGAAAGTAGCCTGAGCGAACTTACCTCCAGTTTGAAAGAGTTAAGCAGCTTCGGAACATAGGAGCAGGAGTGGGCCATTCAGCCCATCTAGTCTGCCCCGCCATTCAATACGATTATGGGTTATCATCTATTTCAATTCCTTTTTACCACACTATCCCCATATCCCTTTATGTCATTTGTATTTAGAAATCTTGTCAATCTCTGCTTCAAACATACTCAATGACTGAGCTTCCACAGCCCTCTGGGGTAGAGAATTCAAAAGATTCACAACCCCCTAAGTAAATACATTTCTCCTCATCTCTGTCCTAAGTGACTTTCTCCTCATTTTAAAATTGTCTCTGCTGGTTCTAGACTCCCCAACCACGGGAAACATCTTAGCTGCATCAACCCGTCTATCCATTTAATTATGTTGTAGGTTTCAATGAGATCACCTCTCATTAATCGAAGTTCTGGAGAATCCAGGCCCAGTTTTCCTAATCTCTTCATAGGACCGTCCTGCCATCCCAGTAACATGTCTAGTGAATCTTCGTTGCACTCCCCCTATGGCAATAATATACTTCCCAAAGTAAGGGGAGCAAAGCTGCACACAGTACTCCAGGTGTGGTCTCACAAGTTTCCATACAATTGAAGCAAGACTTCACTACTCCTGTACTCAAATTCTCTTGTGATAAAGGCTAACATACCATTAGCCTTCTTAAGTGCTTGCTGTCCCTGCGTGTCAACTTTCAGTGACTTATTGACAAGGACACCCAGATCCCTTTGTACATCTACACTTTCTAATTTCTTACCATTCAAGAAATACCCTGCACATCTATTCCACCTTCCAAAGTGGATAACCTCATATTTTCCACATTATATTCCATCTGCCACGTTCTTGCCCTCTCACGAAGTCTGTCCAAATTCCCCTGAAGCCGCTTTGCATCTTCCTCACAACACATACATTCCCACATCTTTTTGTATCATCTGCAAACTTGGGCATATTACTCTGGTCCCCACATCTAAATCAATGATACATATTGTGAACAGATGGGGCCCAAGTACTTACCCAAATGTTTCCTTTTTACTTACCCCACTAGTCACAGCCTGCCAAAGCCAGAATAACCCATTTATTCCTACTCTCTGTTTTATGCTTGTTAACCAATCCTTAATCCATGCCAGTATATTACGTCCTATGCCATGTGCTTTAATTTTACTAACCAACCTCTTGTGGGGGACTTTATCAAAGATTCATCTGTAAATCCAAATATACTACATCCACCGACTCTACGTTATCAATTCAGTTACTAATATTCTCAAAAAACTCCAACAGGTTCATCAAACATGATTTCCCTTTCATAAATCCATGTTGACTATTCCCAATCAGATCATTATTATCCAATTATCCATTTATCACATCCTTTATGATAGATTCTACCATTTTCCCTACTATTGATGTCAGGCTAACAGGTCTGTAATTCCCCGTTTTCTCTCTCCCTCCCTTCTAAAATCGTGGGGTGACATTTGCGACCTTCCAATATGCTGGAACCGTTCCAGAAGGTGATCACCCATGCACCCACTGTCTCCATAGCTACCTCTGAAAACACTCTGGAATTTAGAATATCAGGTCCTGGGGATTTTTCAACCTTCAACCCCATTAATTTCTCCAACACAAACTTCTTACTAATATTAATTTGCTTCGCTTCTTCATTCCCCCTAATCCCTTGGATCGCTAATTCTGGGAGTTTTCTTATGTCTTTCTCAGTGAAGACTGACACAAAGTGATCATTTAGCTTTTCTGCGATTTCTGGATTCCCCATTATAAATTCTCCTGACTCTGCCTGCAATGGAGACATACATGTCTTACCCAAACGTTTCCTTTTTACGTAGCTAAAGAAGATTTTACAGTCCGTTTTGATGTTTGCCTCTGACTAGTAGATACGGAAAATCAGGATACAGCCCATATATGCAAACCTCAGAGTGGTGATCCTTCTCGAGGAGTTCAAAAACTCGCTGCCGCTCACATTAAAACCCACACAGAGGAAAAAAAAGGTTTGAAGAGCCAGGAAGGTTGCAATTCTGGATGATGATTTTTTTCCACGTACACAAGGCCTTAACCCCAAAGGGAATGCATTCCCTCGCCACCCCAAAGACCCGGGAATAAAAGGTGGGAGGGCGATAAGAGCCTGATCAGCCACGGGCAAGGAAGAAAATCTGGACACACAGGGCCCACACTCAGGCCAAATAGGACGGTACTGAGAGCAGGAGTAATGACCAATGATCTGTGTGTTTCCACTGCAGTAAGGCAGGTCACCATCGAGTTGAATGCTGGAAGTGATGGGGAAAACCTGTAGGATTACTCAGGGTCCACCAGATCAGTGCAGGAAAACGGGCCCTGATGGAAAGCACAGCAGGTCAGGCTGTGCCTTTAACTGTAACAGTCAGACACAGTAACCCCACCACAAAGAGTGCGGGAAAACTTAACAAAATCCTTGAGCATTACTAGGATTTTGAATCCCAGGGAAAAGTGACCATATACCCTTTCAGTGAGGTAAGCAAGCCCCAGTCATACTCAGGGATAAAGGGGCCAACCAATCCCTTCTGCTGGGAAAAGGCATGACGTTTCTCGGAGAGTGCAGTGAATGCAGGAGTGTTAGCGAATGGTATTGGAAGACAGTATTTGTCCATACCTTTATATTGGGTGCACTTGGAGTGCGACCTATTTTCAGGACAAGTAGCCATGGGGACCTGCTCCTGGGTATTGATCTGGCATGGAAAAGGTGGCAGCTTCATCAAAAGTTCTGAAGAGACCACAAGAGATCAGGGACACAGAGCAGTTACAGCAGAAGGTCCCCGGCATTCTATCCCATACCGATGCTGAGTTGGCCCGCTGCTCTATTGTATGTTATCAGGGGGTGATCTTACCTCACTGCAGAGTGTATCAAAGGCTGGACTCCTCAATCTCCTGCTTCAATACAGCCGCTCATCCAACTTGCTGGTGTTTCGTGTGGGGACAGGTACAGGACATTGTGCTCAGTCAGGAATTCCCAAACTAACTGCAAGACAGAGAGGCAGCAATTAGACCCACACAATGAGAGGTAAATAGCCAGTGTGATACTGGGTCACATACAGAGCGGGAAGATCCCAGGCTCCATCCCCAGCCTGTGCTGTGTTTCTCCCTACTCTACGCTCTGTTCACGGTGGTTGATTTTACCTCACTGTGATGTATATGAAGACTCAATTTATCCATCTCCTGTATCACTGTCAGTGTGTCGGCCATCTTCAATGTGGGCGATAATGGAATGGGGCAGAACAATCTGTTCACTCAGGTACACACACAGACTGACTGCAAGAGAGAGAGGTGGGAATTAGATGGATATAATTAAAGGGATGTACCCAGTCTGGTACGGAACTCCAAACAGAGCACAGGAAGACCCCAGGCTCCATCCCCAGCCTGTGCTGTGTTTATCCCTACTCTACGTTCTGTTCAAGGTGGGTGATTTAACCTCACTGTGGTGTATATGAAGACTCGATTTATACATCTCCTATATCACTGTCAGTGTGTCTTCAATGTCATAGCGTCAGAGTTGTACAGCACAGAAACAGGCCCTTCGGCACATCGTGTCTATGTCGGCCATTAGGCACCTATCTATTCGAATCCCATTTTCCAGCATTTGGTCGTAGCCTTGTATTCTATGGCGTTTCAAGTGGTCATCTAAATACTTAAATGTGAGTGTTTCTTCCTGTACCACCTTCTGGCAGTTCGTTGCAGATTCCAACCACCCTCTGGGTGAAAACATGTTTTCCTCAAATCCCCTTTAAACCTCCTGCCCCTTACCTTAAATCTATGCCACCTGGTTATTGACCCCTCTGATAAGGGAAAAGATTTCTTCCTGTCTAACCTGTCAGTGTCTCTCATAATTTTGTACACTTCAATCATGCTCCCACTCAGTCTTCTGCACACTAAGGTAAACAACCCAAGCCTTTTCAGTCTCTCTTCATAGCTGAAATGCTCCAGCCCAGGCAACCTCCTGGCGAATCTCCTCTGCACCCTCTCCAGTGCCATCACATCCTTCCTGTAGTATAGACTGCATTAGAGAAGGTGCAGATGAGATTCACCAGGATGTTGCCTGGCCTGGAGCATTTCAGCTATGCAGAACAAAGAACAAAGAACAAAGAAAATTACAGCACAGGAACAAGCCCTTCGGCCGTCCAAGCCTGCGCCGATCTAGATTCTCTATCGAAACATGTCGCCTATTTTCTAAGGGTCTGTATCTCTTTTCTTCCTGCCCATTCATGTATCTGTCCAGATACATCTAAAAAGACGCCATCGTGCCCGCATCTACCACCTCCGCTGGCAACGCGTTCCAGGCACCCACCACCCTCAGCGTAAAGAACTTTCCACGCATATCCCCCTAACCTTTTCCCCTTTCACTTTGAACTCGTGTCCTCTAGTAATTGAATCCCCCACTCTGGGAAAAAGCCTCTTGCTATCCACCCTGTCTATACCTCTCATGAATTTGTACACCTCAATCAGGTACCCCCTCAACCTCCGTCTTTCTAATGAAAATAATCCTAACCTACTCAACCTCTCTTCATAGCTAGCGCCCTCCATACCAGGCAACATCCTGGTGAACCTCCTCTGCACCCTCTCCAAAGCATCCACATCCTTTTGGTAATGTGGCGACCAGAACTGCACGCAGTATTCCAAATGTGGCCGAACCAAAGTCCTATACAACTGTAACATGACCTGCCAACTCTTGTACTCAATACCCCGTCCGATGAAGGAAAGCATGCCGTATGCCTTCTTGACCATTCTATTTACTTGCGTTGCCAACTTAAGGGAACAGTGGACCTGAACACCCAAATCTCTCTGTACATCAATTTTCCCCAGGACCTTTCCATTTTCTGTATAGTTCACTCTTGAATTGGATCTTCCAAAATGCATCACCTCGCATTTGCCCTGATCGAACTCCATCTGCCATTTCTCTGCCCAACTCTCCAATCTATCTATATTCTGCTGTATTCTCTGACAGTCCCCTTCACTATCTGCTGCTCCACCAATCTTAGTGTCGGCTGCAAACTTGCTAATCAGTCCACCTATACTTTCCTCCAAATCATTAAAGTATATCACAAACAACAGTGGTCCCAGCACGGATCCCTGTGGAACACCACTGGTCACACGTCTCCATTTTGAGAAACTCCCTTCCACTGCTACTCTCTGTCTCCTGTTGCCCAGCCAGTTTTTTATCCATCTAGCTAGTACACCTTGGACCCCATGCGCCTTCACTTTCTCCATCAGCCTGCCATGGGGGACCTTATCAAATGCCTTACTGAAGTCCATGTATATGACATCGACAGCCCTTCCCTCATCAATCAACTTTGTCACTTCCTCAAAGAATTCTATTAAGTTGGTAAGACATGACCTTCCCTGCACAAAACCATGTTGCCTATCACTGATAAGCCCATTTTCTTCCAAATGGGAATAGATCCTCTCCCTCAGTATCTTCTCCAGCAGCTTCCCTACCACTGACGTCAGGCTCACTGGTCTATAATTACCTGGATTATCCCTGCTACCCTTCTTAAACAAGGGGACAACATTAGCAATTCTCCAGTCCTCCGGGACCTCACCCGTGTTTAAGGATGCTGCAAAGATATCTGTTAAGGCCCCAGCTATTTCCTCTCTCACTTCGCTCAGTAACCTGGGATAGATCCCATCCGGACCTGGGCACTTGTCCACCTTAATGCCCTTTAGAATACCCAACACTTCCTCCCTCCTTATGCCGACTTGACCTGGAGTAATCAAACATCTGTTCCTAACGTCAAACATCCGTCATGTCCCTCTCCTCGGTGAATACCGATGCAAAGTACTCGTTTAGAATCTCACCCATTTTCTCTGAGTCCAAGCATAACATTCCTCCTTTGTCCTTTAGTGGGCCAATCCTTTCTCTAGTTACCCTCTTTCTCCTTATATATGAATAAAAGGCTTTGGGATTTTCTTTAACACTGTTTGCTAAAGATATTTCATGACCCCTTTTAGGCATCTTAATTCCTCGTTTCAGATTGGTCCGACTTTCCCGATATTCTTTCAAAGCTTCATCTTTCATCAGCCGCCTAGACCTTATGTATGCTTCCTTTTTCCTCTGAGCTAGTCTCACAATTTCACCTGTCATCCATGGTTCCCTAATCTTGCCATTTCTATCCCACATTTTCACAGGAACATGTCTCTCCTGCACGCTAATCAACCTCTCTTTAAAAGCCTCCCACATATCACATGTGGATTTACCTTCAAACAGCTGCTCCCAACCTACATTCCCCAGCTCCTGCCGAATTTTGGTATAGTTGGCCTTCCCCCAATTTAGCACTCTTCCTTTAGGACCACTCTCGTCTTTGTCCATGAGTATTTTAATGCTTACGGAATTGTGATCACTATTCCCAAAGTAGTCCCCTACTGAAACTTCAAACACCTGGCCGGGTTCATTCCCCAACACCAGGTCCAGTATGGCCCCTTCCCGAGTTGGACTATTTACATACTGCTCTAGAAAACCCTCCTGGATGCTTCTTACAAATTCTGCTCCATCTAGACCTCTAACACGAAGTGAATCCCAGTCAATGTTGGGAAAATTAAAATCTCCTATCACCACCACCCTGTTGCTCCTACATCTTTCCATAATCTGTTTACATATTTGTACCTCTATCTCACGCTCGCTGTTGGGAGGCCTGTAGTCCAGCCCCAACATTGTTACCGCAACCTTCCTATTTCTGAGTTCTGTCCATATTGCCTCACTGCTCGAGTCCTCCATAGTGCCCTCCTTCAGCACAGCTGTGATATCCTCTTTGACCAGTGATGCAACTCCACCACCCCTTTTACCTCCCTCTCTATCCCGCCTGAAGCATCGATACTTTTGTTACTACCTCCTTACTGTCAACTGACCTCCTCAATTGGTTCCCATCCCCCTGCCACATTAGTTTAATCCCTCCCCAACAGCGTCAGCAAAAGCACCCCCAAGGACATTGGTTCCAGTCCGGCCCAGGTGTAGACCGTCCACTTTGTAATAGTCCCACCTCCCCCAGAACCGGTCCCAATGTCCCAAAAATCTGAACCCTTCCTTTCTGCACCATCTCTCAAGCCACGCATTCATCCTGACTCTTCTTTCATTTTTACTCTGACTATCACGTGGCACTGGTAGCAATCCTGAGATTACTACCTCTGAGGTCCTACTTTTTAACTTGGCTCCTAACTCCCTAAACTCTGCTTGTAGGACCTCATCCCGTTTTGTACCTATATCATTGGTGCCTATGTGCACAACGACAACTGGCTGTTCACCCTCCCCCTTTAGAATGTTCTGCAGCCGATCTGAGACATCCCTGACCCGTGCACCTGGGAGGCAACATACCATTCGGGAGTCTCGTTTTCGACCACAGAACCGCCTATCTACTCCACTTACAATCGAATCCCCTACGACTTTAGCCCTTCCACTCTTTTTCCCGCCCTTCTGAACAGCAGAGCCAGCCACGGTGCCATGGACCTGGCTACTGCTGCCTTCCCCTGGTGAGCCATCTCCCTCAACAGTATCCAAAACGGTATACTTGTTTTGGAGGGAGATGACCGCAGGGGACTCCTGCGCTGCCTTCCTGCTCTTTCTCTGCCTTTTGGTCACCCATTCCCTTTCTCCCTCAGCAATCCTAATCTGCGGTGTGACCAATTCTCTAAACGTGCTATCTACGACCTCCTCAGCATCGTGCATGCTCCAATGTGAGTCCATCCGCAGCTCGAGAGCCGTCATGCGGTCTAACAAGAGCTGCAGTTGGACACACTTCCTGCACGTGAAGGAGTCAGGGTCATCAGCCATGTCCCTGAGCTCCCACATTGAGCAAGAGGAGCATGACACGGGTCTGAGATCTCTTGCCATTTTTAATCTTAAGCTTAACTTAGTTAAATGAAAAATGAACGAAAAGTTTTTACCAATCACGATAAAACCAGAGAAATAGAAAAAGCCTTACCTTATATACACCCCACCGAGTCCTTTTTTTTGGTTAGAGGAGGAGGGCGGGTGGGAGACACTACAAGTGTGGTGTCTCCGGTTCAGAAACCGCCCAAATATATAGTGTTTTACTTAGCCAGCAGCCCCCTGGCCTCCGCCGAAATCAAAAGGAAATTAAGTTTAATTTCAAACTGACCTTCCCAGCTGCTCACTCGCTCGCACTCTGCCCCCGAAAAAGCTGCTGCAATGAAATGAAAGTTATTTTAAACCGCCCAAATATATAGTGTTTTACTTACCCAGCAGCCCCCTGGCCTCCGCCGAAAACAGTACTACACAACACAGGAGGGAGATGGAGCCTGGACCTTCCTGTTCACTGCATTGGGCTCAGTATCACAACAGATAAAAGCAGCTCACACAGCACAGGCTGGGAATTGAGCTTGGGATTTTCCTGTTCACGATGTGGGAATCAGTACCATACCAGGTGAGAACCGCTCAGTCATCACAGGTGCAGAGACTGCTCCAATGTAGATTAATGATCATTCCCTTAATATATAACTCAAAATGGTTTCACAGGAGTATTATGGACTGTTCCCTGTTCTTCAGATGGTGATTGTTCTGTGGGTGATTTACAGTCAGTCCTTTAATAATTGGATAAAAATTGTTCTGCAGGTGATTTACAGTCAGTCCTTCCTTAATTGAACAAAGAACAAAGAACAGTACAGCAAAGGAACAGGCCATTCGACCCTCCACGCCTGCGCCGGTCTTGATGCCTGTCGAAACTAACACCTTCTGCACTTCTGGGGCCCATATCCCTCTATTCCCTTCTATTCATATATTTGTCAAGATGTCTCTTAAATGTAGCTATCGTATCTGATTCCACCACCTCCCCTGGCAGCAAGTCCCAAGGACTCAGCACCCTCTGTGTAAAAAAACTTGCCTCGCACATCCCCTATAAACTTTGCCCCTTGCACCTTAAACCTATGTCCCCGAGTAACTGATTCTTCCACTCTGGGGAAAACGCTTCTGACTATCCACTCTGTCCATGCCGCTCATAACTTTGTAAACCTCTATCATGTCGCCCCTCCACCTCCATCGTTCCAGTGAAAACAATCCGAGTTTTCCACCCTCTCCTCATAGCTTTTGCACTCCAGACCAGGCAACATCCTGGTAAACCTCCTCTGTACCCTCTCCAAAGCCTCCACGTCCTTTTGGTAGTGTGGCGACCAGAATTGCACGCAATAAGGTTCTGTACAGCTGCAACATGACTTGCCAATTTTTATACACTATGCCCCAACCGATGAAGGCATGCATGCCATATGTCGCTTTGACTACCTTAACCACCTGCGTTGCCACTTTCAGTGACATGTGGACCTGTATGCCCAGTTCTCTGTGGCTGTCAATACTCCGAAGGGTTCTGTCATTTACTGTATACCTCCCACCTGCATTCGACCTTCCAAAATGTATTACCTCACATTTGACCAGATTGAACTCCATCTGTCATTTCTCTGCCCAAGACTCCAACCGATCTATATCCTGCTGTATCCTCTGAAAATCCTCATCATTATCCGCAACTCCGCCAACCTTTGTGTCGTCCCCAAACTTACTAATCAGACCAGCTAAATGTTCCTCCAAATCATTTATATATACTACAAACAGCAAAGGTCCCAGCACTGATCCTTGTGGAACACCACTAGTCACATCCCTCCATTCAGAAAAACACCCATCCACTGTTACCCTCTGTCTTCTGTGAACAAGCCAGTTCTGTATCCATCTTGCCAACTCACCTCTGATCCCGTGTGACTTCGCCTTTTGCACCAGTCTGCCATGCGGGACCTTATCAAAGGCTTTACTAAAGTCCATATAGACAACATCCACCACCCTTCCCTCATCAATCATCTTCGTCACTTCCTCAAAAAACTCAATCAGATTAGTAAGACACGACTGCCCCCTCACAGAACCATGCTGTCTCTCGCTAATACGTTCATTTGTTTCCAAATGGGAGTAAATCCTGTCCCGAAGAATCCTCTCTAATAGTTTCCCTACCACTGACGTAAGGCTCACCGGCTTATTTTTTCCTGGATTATCCTTGCCACCCTTCTTAAACAAAGGAACAACATTGGCTATTCTCCAGTCCTCTGGGACCTCACCTGTCGCCAATGAGGATGCAAAGATTTCTGTCAAAGCCCCAGCAATTTCTTCCCTTGCCTCCTTCAGTATTCTAGGGTAGATCCCATCAGGCCCTGGGGACGTATCTACCTTAATGCTTTGCAAGACAACCAACACCTCCTCCTTTTTGATAATCAGATGACTTTGGCTATCTGCACTCCCTACCCTCGGCTCATCATCCACCAAGTCCTTCTCCTTGGTGAAAACTGATGCAAAGTACTCATTTAGCACCTTGCCAATGTCCTCTGGCTCCACGCATAGATTCCCATCTCTGTCCTTGTGTGGGCCAAACCTTTCCCTGGTTACCCTCTTGCTCTTTATATATGTATAAAAAGCCTTGGGATTTTCCTTAATCCTGTTTGCCAATGAGTTTTCATGTCCCCTTTTAGCCCTCCTAACTTCTTGCTTCAGTTCCTTCCTACTGTCTTTATATTCCTCAAGTGCTTCATCTGTTCCTCGCCTTCCAGCCCTTACAAATGCTTCCTTTTTCTTTTTGACTAGGCTCGCAATATCCCCTGTCATCCAAGCTTCCCGAAACTTGCCAAACTTGTCTTTCTTGCTCACAGGAACATGCCTAATATTGTTGTAATTAGCCTTCCCCTAATTTAGCACCTTCACCCGAGGACTACTCTTATCCTTATCCACAAGTACCTTAATACTTACGGAATGATGGTCACTGATCACTCCTAATGGTCACTACTCCTGGAATGCTCCCCCACTGAAACTTAGATCACCTGGCCGGACGCTTTCCCCAAAACCAGGTCCAGAATGGCCCCATCCCTAGTTGGACTATCTACAGACTGTTTCAAGAAGCCCTCCTGGATGCTGCTCACAAATTCTGCCCCATCCAAGCCCCTTGCACTAAGTGAGCCCCAGTCAATATTGGGGAAGTTAAAATCACCCACCACTACAACCCTGTTATTTTTACGTCTTTCCAAACTCTGTCTGCATATCTGCTCCACGACCTCCCGCTGGCTGTTGGGAGGCCTGTAGTAAACCCACAACATCGTGACTGCACCCTTCCTATTCCTGAGCTCCACCCATATTGCCTCGCTGCACGACCCCTCTGAGGTGTCCTCCTGCAGTAAAGTTGTTATATTCTCCTTAACCATTAATGCAACTCCCCCACACCTTTTACATCTCCCTCTATCCCGCCTGAAGCTTCTAAAACTTGGAACATTTAACATTTGGATAGTTATTGTTCTGTAGGTGATTTAAGGTCAGTCCTTCAATAATTGGACAGTGATTGTTCTGAAGGTGATTAACGGTCAGACCTTAAATAATTGGACAGTGATTGTTCTGTAGGTGATTTACGGTCAGTCCTTTAATAATTGGACAGTGATTGTTCTGTAGGTGATTTACGGTCAGTTCTTTAATAATTGGACAGTGATTGTTCTGAAGGTGATTTATGGTCAGTCCTTTAATAATTGGACAGTGATTGTTCTGGAGGTGATTTACGGTCAGTCCTTTAATAATTG
This sequence comes from Heterodontus francisci, assembly GCF_036365525.1. Classification (NCBI taxonomy): domain Eukaryota; kingdom Metazoa; phylum Chordata; class Chondrichthyes; order Heterodontiformes; family Heterodontidae; genus Heterodontus; species Heterodontus francisci. The sequence goes on from NW_027142296.1 coordinate 1,578,265, forward strand.
GACAGTGATTGTTCTGTAGGTGATTTACGGTCAGTCCTTTAATAATAGGATAGTGATTGTTCTGCAGGTGATTTACGGTCAGTCCTTTAATAATTGGACAGTGCTTGTTCTGGAGGTGATTTACGGTCAGTCCTTTCATAATTGGACAGTGATTGTTCTGTAGGTGATTTACGGTCAGTCCTTTAATAATTGGACAGTGATTGTTCTGTAGGTGATTTACGGTCAGTCCTTTAATAATTGACAGTGATTGTTCTGTCGGTGATTTACGGTCAGTCCTTTAATAATTGGACAGTGATTGTTCTGTAGGTGATTTACGGTCAGTCCTTCAAATAATTGGATAGTAATTGTTCTGTAGGTGATTTACGGTTATTCCTTTAATAACTGGACAGTGATTGTTCTGTAGGTGATTTACGGTCAGTCCTTTAATATATTGGACATTGATTGTTCTGTCGGTGATTTACGGTCAGTCCTTTAATAATTGGACAGTGATTGCTCTGTCGGTGATTTACGGTCAGTCCTTTAATAATTGGACAGTGATTGTTCTGCAGGTGATTTACGGTCAGACCTTTAATAATTGGACAGTGATTGTTCTGTAGGTGATTTACGGTCAGTCCTTTAATAATTAACAGTGATTGTTCTGTCGGTGATTCACGGACAGTCCTTTAATAATTGGACAGTGATTGTTATGTCGGTGATTTACGGTCAGTCCTTTAATAATTGACAGCGATTGCTCTGTCGGTGATTTACGGTCAGTCCTTTAATAATTGGACAGTGATTGTTCTGTAGGTGATTCACGGACAGACCTTTAATAATTGGACAGTGATTGTTCTGTAGGTGATTTACGGTCAGTCTTTTAATAATTGGACGAAGATTGTTCTGTAGGTGATTTACGGTCAGTCCTTTAATAATTGACAGTGATTGTTCTGTCGGTGATTTACGGTCAGTCCTTTAATAATTGGACAGTGATTGTTCTGTCGGTGATTCACGGACAGTCCTTCAAATAATTGGATAGTGATTGTTCTGTCGGTGATTTACGGTCAGTCCTTTAATATTTGACAGTGATTGTTCTGTCGGTGATTCACGGACAGTCCTTCAAATAATTGGATAGTGATTGTTCTGTCGGTGATTTACGGTCAGTCCTTTAATAATTGACAGTGATTGTTCTGTCGGTGATTCACGGACAGTCCTTTAATAATTGACAGTGTTGGTTCTGTCGGTGATTTACGGTCAGTCCTTTAATAACAGGACAGTGATTGTTCTGTAGGTGATTTACGGTCAGTCCTTTAATAATTGGACAGTGATTGTTCTGTAGGTGATTTACGGTCAGTCCTTTAATAATTGACAGTGATTGTTCTGTCGGTGATTCACGGACAGTCCTTTAATAATTGGACAGTGATTGTTCTGTAGGTGATTTACGGTCAGACATTTAATAATTGGACAGTGATTGTTCTGTAAGTGATTTACGGTCAGTCCTTTAATAATTGACAGTGATTGTTCTGTCGGTGATTCACGGACAGTCCTTTAATAATTGGACAGTGATTGTTCTGTCGGTGATTTACGGTCAGTCCTTTAATAATTGACAGCGATTGCTCTGTCGGTGATTTACGGTCAGTCCTTCAATAATTGGACAGTGATTGTTCTGTAGGTGATTCACGGACAGTCCTTTAATAATTGGACAGTAATTGTTCTGCAGGTGATTTACGGTCAGTCTTTTAATAATTGGACAGTGATTGTTCTGTAGGTGATTTACGGTCAGTCCTTTAATAATTGACAGTGATTGTTCTGTCGGTGATTTACGGACAGTCCTTTAATAATTGGACAGTGATTGTTCTGTCGGTGATTTACGGTCAGTCCTTTAATAATTGGACAGTGATTGTTCTGTAGGTGATTTACGGTCAGACATTTAATAATTGGACAGTGATTGTTCTGTAAGTGATTTACGGTCAGTCCTTTAATAATTGACAGTGATTGTTCTGTCGGTGATTCACGGACAGTCCTTTAATAATTGACAGCGATTGCTCTGTCGGTGATTTACGGTCAGTCCTTTAATAATTGGACAGTGATTGTTCTGTAGGTGATTCACGGACAGTCCTTTAATAATTGGACAGTAATTGTTCTGCAGGTGATTTACGGTCAGTCTTTTAATAATTGGACAGTGATTGTTCTGTAGGTGATTTACGGTCAGTCCTTTAATAATTGACAGTGATTGTTCTGTCGGTGATTTACGGACAGTCCTTTAATAATTGGACAGTGATTGTTCTGTCGGTGATTTACGGTCAGTCCTTTAATAATTGGACAGTGATTGTTCTGTCGGTGATTCACGGACAGTCCTTCAAATAATTGGATAGTGATTGTTCTGTCGGTGATTTACGGTCAGCGTTTTAATAATTGGACAGTGATTGTTCTGTAGGTGATTTACGGTCAGTCCTTTAATAATTGGACAGTGATTGTTCTGTCGGTGATTCACGGACAGTCCTTTAATAATTGACAGTGATTGTTCTGTCGGTGATTTACGGTCAGTCCTTTAATAATTGGATAGTGATTGTTCTGTAGGTGATTTATGGTCAGTCCTTTAATAATTGGACAGTGATTGTTCTGTCGGTGATTTATGGTCAGTCGTTTAATAATTGGACAGTGATTGTTCTGTCGTTGATTGACGGTCAGACCTTTAATAATTGGACCGTGATTGTTCTGTCGGTGATTTACGGTCAGTCCTTTAATAATTGACAGTGATTGTTCTGTCGGTGATTTACGGTCAGTCCTTTAATAATTGGACAGTGATTGTTCTGTAGGTGATTCACGGACAGTCCTTTAATAATTGGACAGTGATTGTTCTGTAGGTGATTTACGGTCAGTCCTTTAATAATTGGAGAGTGATTGTTCTGTCGGTGATTTATGGTCAGTCCTTTAATAATTGGACAGTGATTGTTCTGTCGGTGATTTACGGTCAGTCCTTTAATAATTGACAGTGATTGTTCTGTCGGTGATTTACGGTCAGTCCTTTATTAATTGGACAGTGATTGTTCTGTAGGTGATTCACGGACAGTCCTTTAATAATTGGACAGTGATTGTTCTGTAGGTGATTTACGGTCAGTCCTTTAATAATTGGACAGTGATTGTTCTGTCGGTGATTTACGGTCAGTCCTTTAATAATTGGACAGTGATTCTTCTGTAGGTGATTCACGGACAGTCCTTTAATAATTGGACAGTGATTGTTCTGTAGGTGATTTACGGTCAGTCCTTTCATAATTGGACAGTGATAGTTCTGTAGGTGATTCACGGACAGTCCTTTAATAATAGGACAGTGATTGTTCTGTAGGTGATTTACGGTCAGTCCTTTAATAATTGGACAGTGATTGTTCTGTCGGTGATTTACGGTCAGTCCTTTAATAATTGGAGAGTGATTGTTCTGTCGGTGATTCACATAGAGTCCTTTAATAATTGGACAGTGATTGTTCTGTAGGTGATTTACGGTCAGTCCTTTCATAATTGGACAGTGATTGTTCTGCAGGTGATTTACGGTCAGTCCTTTAATAATTGGACAGTGATTGCTCTGTAGGTGATTTACGGTCAGTCCTTTAATAATTGGACAGTGATTGTTCTGTCGGTGATTTACGGTCAGTCCTTTAATAATTGGACAGTGATTTTTCTGTCGGTGATTCACGGACAGTCCTTTAATAATTGACAGTGATTGTTCTGTCGGTGATTTACGGTCAGTCCTTTAATAATTGGATAGTGATTGTTCTGTAGGTGATTTATGTTCAGTCCTTTAATAATTGGACAGTGATTGTTCTGTCGGTGATTTATGGTCAGTCGTTTAATAATTGGATAGTGATTGTTCTGTAGGTGATTTACGGTCAGTCTTTTAATAATTGGACAGTGATTGTTCTGTAGGTGATTTACGGTCAGTCCTTTAATAATTGACAGTGATTGTTCTGTCGGTGATTTACGGACAGTCCTTTAATAATTGGACAGTGATTGTTCTGTCGGTGATTTACGGGCAGTCCTTTAATAATTGGACAGTGATTGTTCTGTCGGTGATTCACTGACAGTCCTTCAAATAATTGGATAGTGATTGTTCTGTCGGTGATTTACGGTCAGTCCTTTAATAATTGGACAGTGATTGTTCTGTCGGTGATTCACGGTCAGTCCTTTAATAATTGGACAGTGATTGTTCTGTCGGTGATTCACGGACAGTCCTTTAATAATTGACAGTGATTGTTCTGTCGGTGATTTACGGTCAGTCCTTTAATAATTGGATAGTGATTGTTCTGTAGGTGATTTATGGTCAGTCGTTTAATAATTGGACAGTGATTGTTCTGTCGTTGATTGACGGTCAGTCCTTTCATAATTGGACAGTGATTGTTCTGCAGGTGATTTACGGTCAGTCCTTTAATAATTGGACAGTGATTGTTCTGTCGGTGATTTACGGTCAGTCCTTTAATAATTGGACAGTGATTGTTCTGCAGGTGATTTACGGTCAGTCCTTTAATAATTGGACAGTGATTGTTCTGTCGGTGATTTACGGTCAGTCCTTTAATAATTGGACAGTGATTGTTCTGTCGGTGATTCACGGAGAGTCCTTTAATAATTGGACAGTGATTGTTCTGTAGGTGATTTTCGGTCAGTCCTTTCATAATTGGACAGTGATTGTTCTGCAGGTGATTTACGGTCAGTCCTTTAATAATTGGACAGTGATTGTTCTGTCGGTGATTTACGGTCAGTCCTTTCATAATTGGACAGTGATTGTTCTGTCGGTGATTTATGGTCAGTCCTTTAATAATTGGACAGTGATTGTTCTGCAGGTGATTTACGTTCAGTCCTTTAATAATGGGACAGTGATTGTTCTGGAGGTGATTTACGGTCAGTCCTTTAATAATAGGACAGTGATTGTTCTGTAGGTGATTTACGGTCAGTCCATTAATAATTGTACAGTGATTGTTCTGTCGGTGATTTACGGTCAGTCCTTTAATAATGGGACAGTGATTGTTCTGTAGGTGATTTACGGTCAGTCCTTTAATAATTGGACAGTGATTGTTCTGTAGGTGATTTACGGTCAGTCCTTTAATAATTGGACAGTGATTGTTCTGTCGGTGATTCACGGACAGCCCTTTAATAATTGGATCCTGATTGTTCTGCAGGTGATTTACGGTCAGTCCTTTAATAATTGTACAGTGATTGTTCTGTAGGTGATTTACGGTCAATCCTTTAATAATTGTACAGTGATTGTTCTGTAGGTGATTTACGGTCAGTCCTTTAATAATTGGACAGTGATTGCTCTGTAGGTGATTTACGGTCAGTCCTTTAATAATTGGACAGTGATTGTTCTGTAGGTGATTTACGGTCAGTCCTTTAATAATTGACAGTGATTGTTCTGTCGGTGATTTACGGTCAGTCCTTTAATAATTGGATAGTGATTGTTCTGTAGGTGATTTATGGTCAGTCCTTTAATAATTGGACAGTGATTGTTCTGTAGGTGATTTATGGTCAGTCGTTTAATAATTGGATAGTGATTGTTCTGTAGGTGATTTACGGTCCGTCTTTTAATAATTGGACAGTGATTGTTCTGTAGGTGATTTACGGTCAGTCCATTAATAATTGACAGTGATTGTTCTGTCGGTGATTTACGGACAGTCCTTTAATAATTGGACAGTGATTGTTCTGTCGGTGATTTACGGTCAGTCCTTTAATAATTGGACAGTGATTGTTCTGTCGGTGATTCACGGACAGTCCTTCAAATAATTGGATAGTGATTGTTCTGTCGGTGATTTACGGTCAGTCCTTTAATAATAGGACAGTGATTGTTCTGTAGGTGATTTACGGTCAGTCCTTTAATAATTGGACAGTGATTGTTCTGTCGGTGATTTACGGTCAGTCCTTTAATAATTGGACAGTGATTGTTCTGTCGGTGATTTACGGTCAGTCCTTTAATAATTGACAGTGATTGTTCTGTCGGTGATTCACGGTCAGTCCTTTAATAATTGGACAGTGATTGTTCTGTCGGTGATTCACGGGCAGTCCTTTAATAATTGACAGTGAGTGTTCTGTCGGTGATTTACGGTCAGTCCTTTAATAATTGGATAGTGATTGTTCTGTAGGTGATTTATGGTCAGTCCTTTAATAATTGGACAGTGATTGTTCTGTCGGTGATTTATGGTCAGTCGTTTAATAATTGGACAGTGATTGTTCTGTCGTTGATTGACGGTCAGTCCTTTAATAATTGGACAGTGATTGTTCTGTAGGTGATCTACGGTCAGTCCTTTAATAATAGGACAGTGATTGTTCTGCAGGTGATTTACGGTCAGTCCTTTAATCATTGGACAGTGATTGTTCTGTAGGTGATTTACGGTCAGTTCTTCAATAATTGGACAGTAATTGTTCTGTAGGTGATTTACGGTCAGTCCTTTAAGAATTGGACAGTGATTGTTCTGTAGGTGATTTACGGTCAGTCCATTAATAATTGACAGTGATTGTTCTGTCGGTGATTTACGGTCAGTCCTTTAATAATAGGACAGTGATTGTTCTGTAGGTGATCTACAGTCAGTCCTTTAATAATTGGACAGTGATTGTTCTGTAGGTGATTCACGGACAGCCCTTTAATAATTGGATTGTGATTGTTCTGCAGGTGATTTACGGTCAGTCCTTTAATAATTGTACAGTGATTGTTCTGTAGGTGGTTTACGGTCAATCCTTTAATAATTGTACAGTGATTGTTCTGTAGGTGATTTACGGTCAGTCCTTTAATAATTGGACAGTGATTGCTCTGTAGATGATTTACGGTCAGTCCTTTAATAATTGGACAGTGATTGTTCTGTCGGTGATTCACGGACAGTCCTTTAATAATTGACACTGATTGTTCTGTCGGTGATTTACGGTCAGTCCTTTAATAATTGGATAGTGATTGTTCTGTAGGTGATTTATGGTCAGTCCTTTAATCATTGGACAGTGATTGTTCTGTCGATGATTTATGGTCAGTCGTTTAATAATTGGACAGTGATTGTTCTGTAGGTGATTTACCGTCAGTGATTTAATAATTGGACAGTGATTGTTCTGTAGGTGATTTACGGTCAGTCCTTTAATAATTGACAGTGATTGTTCTGTCGGTGATTTACGGACAGTCCTTTAATAATTGGACAGTGATTGTTCTGTCGGTGATTTACGGTCAGTCCTTTAATAATTGTACAGTGATTGTTCTGTCGGTGATTCACGGACAGTCCTTCAAATAATTGGATAGTGATTGTTCTGTCGGTGATTTACGGTCAGTCCTTTAATAATTGGACAGTGATTGTTCTGTCGGTGATTCACGGTCAGTCCTTTAATAATAGGACAGTGATTGTTCTGTCGGTGATTTACGGTCAGTCCTTTAATAATTGGACAGTGATTGTTCTGTAGGTGATTTACGGTCAGTTCTTCAATAATTGGACAGTAATTGTTCTGTAGGTGATTTACGGTCAGTCCTTTAAGAATTGGACAGTGATTGTTCTGTAGGTGATTTACGGTCAGTCCATTAATAATTGTACAGTGATTGTTCTGTCGGTGATTTACGGTCAGTCCTTTAATAATAGGACAGTGATTGTTCTGTAGGTGATTTACAGTCAGTCCTTTAAGAATTGGACAGTGATTGTTCTGTAGGTGATTTACGGTCAGTCCATTAATAATTGTATAGTGATTGTTCTGTCGGTGATTTACGGTCAGTCCTTTAATAATAGGACAGTGATTGTTCTGTAGGTGATTTACAGTCAGTCCTTTAATTATTGAATAGTGATTGTTCTGTAGGTGATTCACGGACAGCCCTCTAATAATTGGATAGTGATTGTTCTGTAGGTGATTCACGGACAGCCCTTTAATAATTGGATAGTGATTGTTCTGCAGGTGATTTACGGTCAGTCCTTTAATAATTGGACAGTGATTGTTCTGTCGGTGATTCACGGACAGCCCTTTAATAATTGGATAGTGATTGTTCTGTAGGTGATTCACGGACAGCCCTTTAATAATTGGATAGTGATTGTTCTGCAGGTGATTTACGGTCAGTCCTTTAATAATTGGACAGTGATTGTTCTGTAGGTGATTTACGGTCAGTCCATTAATAATTGTACAGTGATTGTTCTGTCGGTGATTTACGGTCAGTCCTTTAATAATTGGACAGTGATTGTTCTGTAGGTGATTCACGGACAGCCCTTTAATAATTGGATAGTGATTGTTCTGCAGGTGATTTACTGTCAGTCCTTTAATAATTGTACAGTGATTGTTCTGTAGGTGATTTACGGTCAATCCTTTAATAATTGTACAGTGATTGTTCTGTAGGTGATTTACGGTCAGTCCTTTAATAATTGGACAGTGATTGCTCTGTAGGTGATTTACGGTCAGTCCTTTAATAATTGGACAGTGATTGTTCTGTCGGTGATTCACGGACAGTCCTTTAATAATTGACAGTGATTGTTCTGTCGGTGATTTACGGTCAGTCCTTTAATAATTGGATAGTGATTGTTCTGTAGGTGATTTACGGTCAGTCCTTTAATAATTGGACAGTAATTGTTCTGTAGGTGATTTACGGTCAGTCTTTTAATAATTGGACAGTGATTGTTCTGTCGGTGATTCACGGACAGTCCTTCAAATAATTGGATAGTGATTGTTCTGTCGGTGATTTACGGTCAGTCCTTTAATAATTGGACAGTGATTGTTCTGTCGGTGATTCACGGTCAGTCCTTTAATAATTGGACAGTGATTGTTCTGTCGGTGATTCACGGACAGTCCTTCAAATAATTGGATAGTGATTGTTCTGTCGGTGATTTACGGTCAGTCCTTTAATAATTGACAGTGATTGTTCTTTCGGTGATTTACGGTCAGTCCTTTAATAATTGGACAGTGATTGTTCTGTCGGTGATTTACGGTCAGTCCTTTAATAATTGGACAGTGATTGTTCTGTCGGTGATTTACGGGCAGTCCTTTAATAATTGACAGTGATTGTTCTGTCGGTGATTCACGGTCAGTCCTTTAATAATTGGACAGTGATTGTTCTGTCGGTGATTCAAGGGCAGTCCTTTAATAATTGACAGTGATTGTTCTGTCGGTGATTTACGGTCAGTCCTTTAATAATTGGACAGTGATTGTTCTGTAGGTGATTTATGGTCAGTCCTTTAATAATTGGACAGTGATTGTTCTGTCGGTGATTTATGGTCAGTCGTCTAATAATTGGACAGTGATTGTTCTGTCGTTGATTGACGGTCAGTCCTTTAATAATTGGACAGTGATTGTTCTGTAGGTGATCTACGGTCAGTCCTTTAATAATTGGACAGTGATTGTTCTGCAGGTGATTTACGGTCAGTCCTTTAATAATTGGACAGTGATTGTTATGCAGGTGATTTACGTTCAGTCCTTTAATAATAGGACAGTGATTGTTCTGTCGGTGATTTACGGTCAGTCCTTTAATAATTGGACAGTGATTGTTCTGTAGGTGATTTACGGTCAGTTCTTCAATAATTGGACAGTGATTGTTCTGTCGGTGATTTACGGTCAGTCCATTAATAATTGACAGCGATTGTTCTGTCGGTGATTTACGGTCAGTCCTTTAATAATAGGACAGTGATTGTTCTGTAGGTGATTTACAGTCAGTCCTTTAATAATTGTACAGTGATTGTTCTGTCGGTGATTTACGGTCAATCCTTTAATAATTGTACAGTGATTGTTCTGTAGGTGATTTACGGTCAGTCCTTTAATAATAGGACAGTGATTGTTCTGTCGGTGATTTACGGTCAGTCCTTTAATAATTGGACAGTGATTGTTCTGTAGGTGATTTACGGTCAGTTCTTCAATAATTGGACAGTGATTGTTCTGTCGGTGATTTACGGTCAGTCCATTAATAATTGACAGCGATTGTTCTGTCGGTGATTTACGGTCAGTCCTTTAATAATAGGACAGTGATTGTTCTGTAGGTGATTTACAGTCAGTCCTTTAATAATTGTACAGTGATTGTTCTGTCGGTGATTTACGGTCAATCCTTTAATAATTGTACAGTGATTGTTCTGTAGGTGATTTAAGGTCAGTCCTTTAATAATTGGACAGTGATTGTTCTGTTGGTGATTCACGGACAGTCCTTTAATAATTGACAGTGATTGTTCTGTCGGTGATTTACGGTCAGTCCTTTTATAATTGGATAGTGATTGTTCTGTAGGTGATTTATGGTCAGTCCTTTAATCATTGGACAGTGATTGTTCTGTCGATGATTTATGGTCAGTCGTTTAATAATTGGACAGTGATTGTTCTGTAGGTGATTTACCGTCAGTGATTTAATAATTGGACAGTGATTGTTCTGTAGGTGATTTACGGTCAGTCCTTTAATAATTGGACAGTAATTGTTCTGTAGGTGATTTACGGTCGGTCTTTTAATAATTGGACAGTGATTGTTCTGCAGGTGATTTACGGTCACTCCTTTAATAATTGGACAGTAATTGTTCTGTAGGTGATTTACGGTCAGTCTTTTAATAATTGGACGGTGATTGTTCTGCAGGTGATTTACGGTCAGTCCTTTAATAATTGGACAGTAATTGTTCTGTAGGTGATTTACGGTCAGTCTTTTAATAATTGGACAGTGATTGTTCTGTAGGTGATTTACGGTCAGTCCTTTAATAATTGACAGTGATTGTTCTGTAGGTGATTTACGGTCAGTCCTTTAATAATTGACAGTGATTGTTCTGTCGGTGATTTACGGACAGTCCTTTAATAATTGGACAGTGATTGTTCTGTCGGTGATTTACGGTCAGTCCTTTAATAATTGGACAGTGATTGTTCTGTCGGTGATTCACGGACAGTCCTTCAAATAATTGGATAGTGATTGTTCTGTCGGTGATTTACGGTCAGTCCTTTAATAATTGGACAGTGATTGTTCTGTAGGTGATTTACGGTCAGTCCTTTAATAATTGACAGTGATTGTTCTGTCGGTGATTTACGGACAGTCCTTTAATAATTGGACAGTGATTGTTCTGTCGGTGATTTACGGTCAGTCCTTTAATAATTGGACAGTGATTGTTCTGTCGGTGATTCACGGACAGTCCTTCAAATAATTGGATAGTGATTGTTCTGTCGGTGATTTACGGTCAGTCCTTTAATAATTGGACAGTGATTGTTCTGTCGGTGATTCACGGTCAGTCCTTTAATAATAGGACAGTGATTGTTCTGTCGGTGATTTACGGTCAGTCCTTTAATAATTGGACAGTGATTGTTCTGTAGGTGATTTACGGTCAGTCCTTCAATAATTGGGCAGTAATTGTTCTGTAGGTGATTTACGGTCAGTCCTTTAAGAATTGGACAGTCATTGTTCTGTAGGTGATTTACGGTCAGTCCATTAATAATTGTACAGTGATTGTTCTGTCGGTGATTTACGGTCAGTCCTTTAATAATAGGACAGTGATTGTTCTGTAGGTGATTTACAGTCAGTCCTTTAAGAATTGGACAGTGATTGTTCTGTAGGTGATTTACGGTCAGTCCATTAATAATTGTACAGTGATTGTTCTGTCGGTGAATTACGGTCAGTCCTTTAATAATTGGACAGTGATTGTTCTGTAGGTGATTTACAGTCAGTCCTTTAATTATTGTATAGTGATTGTTCTGTAGGTGATTCACGGACAGCCCTTTAATAATTGGATAGTGATTGTTCTGTAGCTGATTCACGGACAGCCCTTTAATAATTGGATAGTGATTGTTCTGCAGGTGATTTACGGTCAGTCCTTTAATAATTGGACAGTGATTGTTCTGTCGGTGATTCACGGACAGCCCTTTAATAATTGGATAGTGATTGTTCTGTAGGTGATTCACGGACAGCCCTTTAATAATTGGATAGTGATTGTTCTGCAGGTGATTTACCTTCAGTCCTTTAATAATTGGACAGTGATTGTTCTGTAGGTGATTTACGGTCAGTCCATTAATAATTGTACAGTGATTGTTCTGTCGGTGATTTACGGTCAGTCCTTTAATAATTAGACAGTGATTGTTCTGTAGGTGATTCACGGACAACCCTTTAATAATTGGATAGTGATTGTTCTGTAGGTGATTCACGGACAGCCCTTTAATAATTGGATAGTGATTGTTCTGCAGGTGATTTACCTTCAGTCCTTTAATAATTGGACAGTGATTGTTCTGTAGGTGATTTACGGTCAGTCCATTAATAATTGTACAGTGATTGTTCTGTCGGTGATTTACGGTCAGTCCTTTAATAATTGGACAGTAATTGTTCTGTAGGTGATTTACGGTCAGTCTTTTAATAATTGGACAGTGATTGTTCTGCAGGTGATTTACGGTCACTCCTTTAATAATTGGACAGTAATTGTTCTGTAGGTGATTTACGGTCAGTCTTTTAATAATTGGACGGTGATTGTTCTGCAGGTGATTTACGGTCAGTCCTTTAATAATTGGACAGTAATTGTTCTGTAGGTGATTTACGGTCAGTCTTTTAATAATTGGACAGTGATTGTTCTGTAGGTGATTTACGGTCAGTCCTTTAATAATTGACAGTGATTGTTCTGTAGGTGATTTACGGTCAGTCCTTTAATAATTGACAGTGATTGTTCTGTCGGTGATTTACGGACAGTCCTTTAATAATTGGACAGTGATTGTTCTGTCGGTGATTTACGGTCAGTCCTTTAATAATTGGACAGTGATTGTTCTGTCGGTGATTCACGGACAGTCCTTCAAATAATTGGATAGTGATTGTTCTGTCGGTGATTTACGGTCAGTCCTTTAATAATTGGACAGTGATTGTTCTGTAGGTGATTTACGGTCAGTCCTTTAATAATTGACAGTGATTGTTCTGTCGGTGATTTACGGACAGTCCTTTAATAATTGGACAGTGATTGTTCTGTCGGTGATTTACGGTCAGTCCTTTAATAATTGGACAGTGATTGTTCTGTCGGTGATTCACGGACAGTCCTTCAAATAATTGGATAGTGATTGTTCTGTCGGTGATTTACGGTCAGTCCTTTAATAATTGGACAGTGATTGTTCTGTCGGTGATTCACGGTCAGTCCTTTAATAATAGGACAGTGATTGTTCTGTCGGTGATTTACGGTCAGTCCTTTAATAATTGGACAGTGATTGTTCTGTAGGTGATTTACGGTCAGTCCTTCAATAATTGGACAGTAATTGTTCTGTAGGTGATTTACGGTCAGTCCTTTAAGAATTGGACAGTCATTGTTCTGTAGGTGATTTACGGTCAGTCCATTAATAATTGTACAGTGATTGTTCTGTCGGTGATTTACGGTCAGTCCTTTAATAATAGGACAGTGATTGTTCTGTAGGTGATTTACAGTCAGTCCTTTAAGAATTGGACAGTGATTGTTCTGTAGGTGATTTACGGTCAGTCCATTAATAATTGTACAGTGATTGTTCTGTCGGTGAATTACGGTCAGTCCTTTAATAATTGGACAGTGATTGTTCTGTAGGTGATTTACAGTCAGTCCTTTAATTATTGTATAGTGATTGTTCTGTAGGTGATTCACGGACAGCCCTTTAATAATTGGATAGTGATTGTTCTGTAGCTGATTCACGGACAGCCCTTTAATAATTGGATAGTGATTGTTCTGCAGGTGATTTACGGTCAGTCCTTTAATAATTGGACAGTGATTGTTCTGTCGGTGATTCACGGACAGCCCTTTAATAATTGGATAGTGATTGTTCTGTAGGTGATTCACGGACAGCCCTTTAATAATTGGATAGTGATTGTTCTGCAGGTGATTTACCTTCAGTCCTTTAATAATTGGACAGTGATTGTTCTGTAGGTGATTTACGGTCAGTCCATTAATAATTGTGCAGTGATTGTTCTGTCGGTGATTTACGGTCAGTCCTTTAATAATTAGACAGTGATTGTTCTGTAGGTGAATCACGGACAACCCTTTAATAATTGGATAGTGATTGTTCTGCAGGTGATTTACGGTCAGTCCTTTAATAATTGTACAGTGATTGTTCTGTAGGTGATTTACGGTCAATCCTTTAATAATTGTACAGTGATTGTTCTGTAGGTGATTTACGGTCAGTCCTTTAATAATTGGACAGTGATTGTTCTGTCGGTGATTCACGGACAGTCCTTTAATAATTGACAGTGATTGTTCTGTCGGTGATTTACGGTCAGTCCTTTAATAATTGGACAGTGATTGTTCTGTAGGTGATTTACGGTCAGTCCTTTAATAATTGGACAGTAATTGTTCTGTAGGTGATTTACGGTCAGTCTTTTAATAATTGGACAGTGATTGTTCTGTAGGTGATTTACGGTCTGTCCTTTAATAATTGACAGTGATTGTTCTGTCGGTGATTTACGGACAGTCCTTTAATAATTGGACAGTGATTGTTCTGTCGGTGATTTACGGTCAGTCCTTTAATAATTGGACAGTGATTGTTCTGTCGGTGATTCACGGACAGTCCTTCAAATAATTGGATAGTGATTGTTCTGTCGGTGATTTACGGTCAGTCCTTTAATAATTGGACAGTGATTGTTCTGTCGGTGATTCACGGTCAGTCCTTTAATAATTGGACAGTGATTGTTCTGTCGGTGATTCACGGACAGTCCTTTAATAATTGACAGTGATTGTTCTGTCGGTGATTTACGGTCAGTCCTTTAATAATTGGATAGTGATTGTTCTGTAGGTGATTTATGGTCAGTCCTTTAATAATTGGACAGTGATTGTTCTGTCGGTGATTTATGGTCAGTCGTTTAATAATTGGACAGTGATTGTTCTGTCGTTGATTGACGGTCAGTCCTTTAATAATTGGACAGTGATTGTTCTGTAGGTGATCTACGGTCAGTCCTTTAATAATTGGACAGTGATTGTTCTGTAGGTGATTTACGGTCAGTCCTTTAAGAATTGGACAGTCATTGTTCTGTAGGTGATTTACGGTCAGTCCATTAATAATTGTACAGTGATTGTTCTGTCGGTGATTTACGGTCAGTCCTTTAATAATAGGACAGTGATTGTTCTGTAGGTGATTTACAGTCAGTCCTTTAAGAATTGGACAGTGATTGTTCTGTAGGTGATTTACGGTCAGTCCATTAATAATTGTACAGTGATTGTTCTGTCGGTGAATTACGGTCAGTCCTTTAATAATAGGACAGTGATTGTTCTGTAGGTGATTTACAGTCAGTCCTTTAATTATTGTATAGTGATTGTTCTGTAGGTGATTCACGGACAGCCCTTTAATAATTGGATAGTGATTGTTCTGTAGGTGATTCACGGACAGCCCTTTAATAATTGGATAGTGATTGTTCTGCAGGTGATTTACGGTCAGTCCTTTAATAATTGGACAGTGATTGTTCTGTCGGTGATTCACGGACAGCCCTTTAATAATTGGATAGTGATTGTTCTGTCGGTGATTCACGGACAGCCCTTTAATAATTGGATAGTGATTGTTCTGCAGGTGATTTACGGTCAGTCCTTTAATAATTGGACAGTGATTGTTCTGTAGGTGATTTACGGTCAGTCCATTAACAATAGTACAGTGATTGTTCTGTCGGTGATTTACGGTCAGTCCTTTAATAATTGGACAGTGATTGTTCTGTAGGTGATTCACGGACAACCCTTTAATAATTGGATAGTGATTGTTCTGCAGGTGATTTACGGTCAGTCCTTTAATAATTGTACAGTGATTGTTCTGTAGGTGATTTACGGTCAATCCTTTAATAATTGTACAGTGATTGTTCTGTAGGTGATTTACGGTCAGTCCTTTAATAATTGGACAGTGATTGCTCTGTAGGTGATTTACGGTCAGTCCTTTAATAATTGGACAGTGATTGTTCTGTCGGTGATTCACGGACAGTCCTTTAATAATTGACAGTGATTGTTCTGTCGGTGATTTACGGTCAGTCCTTTAATAATTGGATAGTGATTGTTCTGTAGGTGATTTACGGTCAGTCCTTTAATAATTGGACAGTAATTGTTCTGTAGGTGATTTACGGTCAGTCTTTTAATAATTGGACAGTGATTGTTCTGTAGGTGATTTACGGTCTGTCCTTTAATAATTGACAGTGATTGTTCTGTCGGTGATTTACGGACAGTCCTTTAATAATTGGACAGTGATTGTTCTGTCGGTGATTTACGGTCAGTCCTTTAATAATTGGACAGTGATTGTTCTGTCGGTGATTCACGGACAGTCCTTCAAATAATTGGATAGTGATTGTTCTGTCGGTGATTTACGGTCAGTCCTTTAATAATTGGACAGTGATTGTTCTGTCGGTGATTCACGGTCAGTCCTTTAATAATTGGACAGTGATTGTTCTGTAGGTGATCTACGGTCAGTCCTTTAATAATTGGACAGTGATTGTTCTGTAGGTGATTCACGGACAGTCCTTTAATAATTGGACAGTGATTGTTCTGTAGGTGATTTACGGTCAGTCCTTTAATAATTGGAGAGTGATTGTTCTGTCGGTGATTTATGGTCAGTCCTTTAATAATTGGACAGTGATTGTTCTGTCGGTGATTTACGGTCAGTCCTTTAATAATTGACAGTGATTGTTCTGTCGGTGATTTACGGTCAGTCCTTTATTAATTGGACAGTGATTGTTCTGTAGGTGATTCACGGACAGTCCTTTAATAATTGGACAGTGATTGTTCTGTAGGTGATTTACGGTCAGTCCTTTAATAATTGGAGAGTGATTGTTCTGTCGGTGATTCACGGACAGTCCTTTAATAATTGGAGAGTGATTGTTCTGTAGGTGATTTACGGTCAGTCCTTTCATAATTGGACAGTGACAGTTCTGTAGGTGATTCACGGACAGTCCTTTAATAATAGGACTGTGATTGTTCGGTAGGTGATTTACGGTCAGGCCTTTAATAATTGGACAGTGATTGTTCTGCATGTGATTTACGGTCAGTCCTTTAATAATTGGACAGTGATTGTTCTGCAGGTGATTTACGTTCAGTCCTTTAATAATAGGACAGTGATTGTTCTGTCGGTGATTTACGGTCAGTCCTTTAATAATTGGACAGTGATTGTTCTGTCGGTGATTTACGGTCAGTCCTTTAATAATTGGACAGTGATTGTTCTGTAGGTGATTTACGGTCAGTCCTTTAATAATTGTACAGTGATTGTTCTGTAGGTGATTTACGGTCAATCCTTTAATAATTGTACAGTGATTGTTCTGTCGGTGATTTACGGTCAGTCCTTTAATAATTGGACAGTAATTGCTTTGTAGGTGATTTACGGTCAGTCCTTTAATAATTGGACAGTGATTGTTCTGTCGGTGATTCACGGACAGTCCTTTAATAATTGACAGTGATTGTTCTGTCGGTGATTTACTGTCAGTCCTTTAATAATTGGATAGTGATTGTTCTGTAGGTGATTCATGGTCAGTCCTTTAATAATTGGACAGTGATTGTTCTGTCGGTGATTTATGGTCAGTCGTTTAATAATTGGACAGTGATTGTTGTGTAGGTGATTTACGGTCAGTCCTTTAATAATTGGACAGTGATTGTACTGTCGGTTATTTACGGTCAGTCCTTTAATAATTGGACAGTGATTGTTCTGCAGGTGATTTACGGTCAGTCCTTTAATAATTGGACAGTGATTGTTCTGTAGGTGATTTACGGTCAGTCCTTTAATAATTGACAGTGATTGTTCTGTCGGTGATTTACAGTCAGTCCTTTAATAATTGGACAGTGATTGTTCTGTAGGTGATTCACGGACAGTCCTTTAATAATTGGACAGTGATTGTTCTGTCGGTGATTCACGGACAGTACTTCAAATAATTGGATAGTGATTGTTCTGTCGGTGATTTACGGTCAGTCCTTTAATAATTGGACAGTGATTGTTCTGTCGGTGATTCACGGTCAGTCCTTTAATAATTGGACAGTGATTGTTCTGTAGGTGATCTACGGTCAGTCCTTTAATAATTGGACAGTGATTGTTCTGTAGGTGATTCACGGACAGTCCTTTAATAATTGGACAGTGATTGTTCTGTAGGTGATTTACGGTCAGTCCTTTAATAATTGGAGAGTGATTGTTCTGTCGGTGATTTATGGTCAGTCCTTTAATAATTGGACAGTGATTGTTCTGTCGGTGATTTACGGTCAGTCCTTTAATAATTGACAGTGATTGTTCTGTCGGTGATTTACGGTCAGTCCTTTATTAATTGGACAGTGATTGTTCTGTAGGTGATTCACGGACAGTCCTTTAATAATTGGACAGTGATTGTTCTGTAGGTGATTTACGGTCATTCCTTTAATAATTGGAGAGTGATTGTTCTGTCGGTGATTCACGGACAGTCCTTTAATAATTGGAGAGTGATTGTTCTGTAGGTGATTTACGGTCAGTCCTTTCATAATTGGACAGTGACAGTTCTGTAGGTGATTCACGGACAGTCCTTTAATAATAGGACTGTGATTGTTCGGTAGGTGATTTACGGTCAGGCCTTTAATAATTGGACAGTGATTGTTCTGCAGGTGATTTACGGTCAGTCCTTTAATAATTGGACAGTGATTGTTCTGCAGGTGATTTACGTTCAGTCCTTTAATAATAGGACAGTGATTGTTCTGTCGGTGATTTACGGTCAGTCCTTTAATAATTGGACAGTGATTGTTCTGTCGGTGATTTACGGTCAGTCCTTTAATAATTGGACAGTGATTGTTCTGTAGGTGATTTACGGTCAGTCCTTTAATAATTGTACAGTGATTGTTCTGTAGGTGATTTACGGTCAATCCTTTAATAATTGTACAGTGATTGTTCTGTCGGTGATTTACGGTCAGTCCTTTAATAATTGGACAGTAATTGCTCTGTAGGTGATTTACGGTCAGTCCTTTAATAATTGGACAGTGATTGTTCTGTCGGTGATTCACGGACAGTCCTTTAATAATTGACAGTGATTGTTCTGTCGGTGATTTACTGTCAGTCCTTTAATAATTGGATAGTGATTGTTCTGTAGGTGATTCATGGTCAGTCCTTTAATAATTGGACAGTGATTGTTCTGTCGGTGATTTATGGTCAGTCGTTTAATAATTGGACAGTGATTGTTGTGTAGGTGATTTACGGTCAGTCCTTTAATAATTGGACAGTGATTGTACTGTCGGTTATTTACGGTCAGTCCTTTAATAATTGGACAGTGATTGTTCTGCAGGTGATTTACGGTCAGTCCTTTAATAATTGGACAGTGATTGTTCTGTAGGTGATTTACGGTCAGTCCTTTAATAATTGACAGTGATTGTTCTGTCGGTGATTTACAGTCAGTCCTTTAATAATTGGACAGTGATTGTTCTGTAGGTGATTCACGGACAGTCCTTTAATAATTGGACAGTGATTGTTCTGTAGGTGATTTACGGTCAGTCCTTTAATAATTGGACAGTGATTGTTCTGTCGGTGATTTACGGTCAGTCCTTTAATAATTGACAGTGATTGTTCTGTCGGTGATTTACGGTCAGTCCTTTATTAATTGGACAGTGATTGTTCTGTAGGTGATTTACGGTCAGTCCTTTCATAATTGGACAGTGATAGTTCTGTAGGTGATTCACGGACAGTCCTTTAATAATATGACAGTGATTGTTCTGTAGGTGATTTACGGTCAGTCCTTTAATAATTGGACAGTGATTGTTCTGCAGGTGATTTACGGTCAGTCCTTTAATAATTGGACAGTGATTGTTTTGCAGGTGATATACGTTCAGTCCTTTAATAATAGGACAGTGATTGTTCTGTCGGTGATTTACGGTCAGTCCTTTAATAATTGGACAGTGATTGTTCTGTAGGTGATTTACGGTCAGTTCTTCAATAATTGGACAGTGATTGTTCTGTCGGTGATTTACGGTCAGTCCTTTAAGAATTGGACAGTGATTGTTCTGTAGGTGATTTACGGTCAGTCCATTAATAATTGTACAGTGATTGTTCTGTCGGTGATTTACGGTCAGTCCTTTAATAATAGGACAGTGATTGTTCTGTAGGTGATTTACAGTCAGTCCTTTAATAATTGGACAGTGATTGTTCTGTAGGTGATTCACGGACAGCCCTTTAATAATTGGATAGTGATTGTTCTGCAGGTGATTTACGGTCAGTCCTTTAATAATTGTACAGTGATTGTTCTGTAGGTGATTTACGGTCAGTCCTTTAATAATTGGACAGTGATTGCTCTGTCGGTGATTTACGGTCAGTCCTTTAATAATTGGACAGTGATTGTTCTGTCGGTGATTCACGGACAGTCCTTTAATAATTGGGCAGTGATTGTTCAGTAGGTGATTTACGGTCAGTCCTTTATTGTTTGGATTGACATTTCTCTGATGAAGAATTGTGAACAGTCCCTTATCATTTAAATGCACGAATAATTCTCCCTTGGAAGTTTTTTGTTTCAGTGAGGATTTTCCTAATGTTGCTTTATCGACAATCCCTCATAACCTGTGATGGAAAATTCTCTTGAGTTTCTTTATGTACAGTCCCTTATTTGTGGTGATATGATTTCCATTTCTGTGATTTGTGGAATCTCTTTGAGCCACAGGTACACAGATGTAAATCTATTTCTGTATCTGTGTGTCCATTATTCAGCTTAATAAAGAATGAGTTTGGAATAAGTTCTCATTTTGAGATACGTTATCTAGATAAAGCAGGTCTTTTTTGAGAAGCAGGAACTTGTCTCCCACTGCAGGGAATTGAATTTTCATTATTGATCCTGACCCATGCAGTTAAACAGGTCAGTTTACCTGTCTCATTGTCACCAATGTCTCAGGGTTGTCCAATCAGACAGTTTGATGTTTGAAGTGACAGGGATTGCATTATTTGTTTGTTCTGTGTGTCCCTCCTTCATATTTCTATTTTAATATACCGTGTTCTATTGATACTGCTGTGTTTATCTGACTGTCAGTAACATGATGTTGAAAGGTGAGAGTCTCAGAGCAGGAATCCTTTGTTTGCAAATCAGGTGTCCAATGAACCGATCACTGACTGCTCCACGACAACCTAAAATCATCATTTCTCACAGAAAATGTGGTCAGATATTGTTGTTATATGGATTGAAAATGAATTCTACCTTATTAATGTCATGGAGTGATAGAGTTATTCCGCTCAGAAACAGGCCTTTCAGCCCATCGTGTCTGTGCCGGCCATCAAGCACCTATCTATTCTCATCCCATTTTCCAGCACTTGGCCCGTAGCCTTGTATACTATGGCATTTCAAGTGTTCATCTAAATACTTAAATGTTGTGAGTGTTGCTGACTCGACCACCTCTTCAGGCGGTGTGTTCCAGATTCCAACCACCCGCTGGGTGAAAACATTTTGCCTCAAATCTCCTCTGTATCTCCTGCCCCTAACCTTAAATCGATATCCCCTGGTTGACACCTTATTGACACCTTCGCAATGGGAAAATGTTTCTTCCAATCTATCCTATCAAAGCCCCTCATAATTTTGTATACCTCAATCATGTCTCACCTCAGACTTCTCTGCTGGAAGGAAAACAACCCTCGCCTTTTCAGTCTCTCTTCATAGCTGAAATGCTCCAGCCCACGCAACATTCTGGTGAATCTCCTCTGCACCTTCTGTTGTGCAATCACATCCTTCCTATAGTGTGGTGACCAGAACCATACACAGTGCTCCAGCTGTGGCTTACCCAGAGTTCTATGCAGCTTCATTATAGCATCCCTGCTCTAATATTCTATGCCTCAGCTAATAAAGGCAAGTATCCCAGAAGCCTTCCTAACCATCTTATCTACCTGTGCTGTTGTCTTCAGTAATCTATGGACAAGTACACCCCACTCCCTCTGACCCTCTGTACTTTCTCAGGTCCTACCATCCATTGTATATTCCCTTGCCTTATTAGTCCTCCCAAAATGCATCACCTCACACTTCTCAGGATTAAATTCAATTTGCCACTGCTCTGCCCATCGTACCAGCCCATCTATATCGTACTGTAATCTAAGGATTTCCTCCTCACTATTTACAACACCATCATTCTTTGTGTCATCTGAGAACTTACTGATCATACCACCTATATTCAGGTCTAAATCATTAATGTACAGTACAAACAGCAAGGGTCCCAGCATCGATCCCTGTGGTACACCACTGGTCACAGACTTCCATTCGCAAAATCAACCCTCGACCATCACCCTCTGCCTCCTGCCACTAAGCCAATTTTGGATCAAATTTGAAATTCTGGTAAACAAGTGAGTGAATGTTTCTGAACAGTCTACAATTGTGTAAATATTTATCGCATGTTATCACTGTTTCTCTCTGGCTGTCTGAGCATTCAGCTGCTTTGTTCTGAGCTCTTAACCTCAGTCAGTTTGTCTGTGTTGGGTTAGGTGCTCGTTCAGCACCGGTCAGGAATGGAGCCTGAGATCTTCCTCTGTGCAGTACGCAGTACCATACTCTGTGAGATCCGTTGACTCTGCACAGACTGGGATCTTCCTGTGCTCTGTGTATGCATCTCAGCACCTGACTGGGTGAGATCAGTTCACTCTGCAAAGGCCAGGAATGGAGCCTGGGACCTTTCTGTGCTCTGTATGGAACTCAGTACCAGACTGGGTACATATCTTTAATTATATCTATCCAGTTCCCGCCTTTCTCCCCTGCAGCCGGTCTGGGTGTACCTGAGTGAGCAGATTGATCTTCCCCATTCCGATATCTCACACACTGGGGGAACAGACAGGCGTTTCTGTGGCCGCAAATGAGACTCCAGGATTGTATGTTGCCTCCCTGGGGCTAGGGTCAAGGATGTCTCAGAGTGGCTGCTGGACATTCTGAAGGGAGAGGGTGAATAGTCAGAGATCGTGGTACACATTGGTACCAACGACATAGGTAGAAATAGGGATGAGGTCCTGCAACAAGAATTTAGGGTGCGAGGCAGCAGATTAAAAAGGAGGACCTCTAAGGTTGCAATCTCTGGATTCCTCCCGGTGCCACGTGCTAATGACTTTAGAAATAGGAGGATAGAGCAGATGAATGTGTGGCTGAGGAGATCGTGCAGGAGGGAGGGCTTCAGTTTCCTGGATCACTGGGTATATTTTTGGCAAAAGTGGGACTTGTCCATGTTGGACAGGTTGCACCTGCACTGGAATGGGACAAGTATCCTTGTTTGGAGGTTTGTTCATTCTTTATTGGGGGGTTGGGGATAGGGGGTTAAACTAATCGGCAGGGGGGTGGGATACAGACTGGAGGTACAGTAGAGGGTAATGTGGAACAGAACGTGAGTCTGCTGGAAGGCAGAGCAAATATAGACCTGGTAAGGCAGAAGAGAAAAATGCAAGGTTGGATTGTAACTATTTCAAAGACAGGAGTCTCACTAGTAAGTAGATGAAATGAGGTTGTTGATTAGCACATGGCATTATGATATTGCTATCGCAGAGACATGGTTGTGGGCGGGGCAGGACTGGCAGCTCAATATTCCAGGGTATAGAATCTTCAAGTGTGACAGGGGAGGGGGTAAAAGAGGAGGTGGCATTGCACTGTTGATCAAGGAGTCATTTACTGCAGTAAGAAGGGATGATATCTTAGAAGGTTCCTTAAATGAGGCCATATGGGTGGAACTTAAAAACAGAAAGGGGGCAATCACCTGGCTGGGAGTGTACTACAGGCTGCCAAACAGTCAGAGAGAGATAGAGGAGCAGATATATAGGCAAATCTCAGGGGTGTAAAAATAATAGGGTAGTATTAGTAGGGGATTTCAACTTCCCCGATATCAACTGGGATAGTCTTAGTGTAAAAGGCTTAAAGGGGAATTAATTCTTAAAATGCAAACAGGAGAGCTTTTTGAGCCAGTACATCAGACGTCCGACAAGAGAAGGGGCAGTACTGGACCTAATACTAGGGAATGAAACTGGACAAGTGGTAGAAGTGTCAGTGAGGGAGCATTTCGGGGATAGTGACCATAACTCTAAGATTTAAGGTAGTTATGGAAAAGGACAAAGGCAGACCGAAATTAAAGGGACTGAATTGGGGGAAGGCCTATTTTAAGATGATAAAACAGGATGGGGCCAAAGTGGACTGGGAGCAGCTACTTGCAGGAAAGTCCATATCAGATCAATGGGCGTCATTCAAAGAGAAAATAGTGAGAGTTCAGAGCCAACATGCACCCGTTAAGGTGATGGGGAGGACTAACAGGTCCAGGGAACACTGGATGTCAAGAGATACAGAGGATTTGATCAGGAAAAAAATTAATCTTATTGCAGATTCAGAGTGCTGACAAACAGCGGAGGCACGAGAGGAGTATAGAAAGTGTAGGGGGGATCTTAAAAAAAGGTATTAGGAGAGCGAAGAGGGGACATGAATAAATACTGGCAGGCAAGAGAAAGGAAAATCCGAAAGCAATTTATCAGTATGTCCAGGGTAAGAAGAAAACCAGGGAAAGATTAGGGACCATTAGGTACCAAAGTGGCAACCTGTGTGTGGAGCCGGAGGGCATAGGTGAGGTTTTAATGATTACTTTTCATCTGTGTTCACTATGGAGAAGGATGACGTAGGTGTAGAGATCAGGGATGGGGATTGTGATATACTTGAACATGTTAGCATTGAAAGGGAGGAAGTATTAGCAGTTTTAGTGGGCTTGAAAGTAGATAAATCCCCAGGCTCAGATGAAATGCATCCCTGGCTGTTATGTGAGGCAAGAGAGGCGATTGCAGGGGCTTTGTAACAAGTTTTCAAATCCTCTTTATCCAGAGGAAAGGTACCAGAGGACTGGAGGATAGTGAATGTGGTACCATTATTTAAGAAGGGTAGCAGGGATAAGCTAGGTATTTACAGGTCAGTGAGTCTAACATCAGTGGAAGGGAAACTATTGGAAAAAGATGCGAGGGACAGGATTAATCTCCACTTGGAGAGGCAGGGATTAATCAGGGATAGTCAGCATGGCTTTTTCAGGGGGAGATCGTGTCTGACTAACTTGATTGAATTTTTCGAGGAGATGACCAGATGTGTAGATGAAGGTAAAGCAGTCGATGTAGTCTACATGGACTTCAGTAAGGGTTTTGATAAGGTCCCCCATGGGAGATTGGTTGAGAAGGTAAGAGCCCATGGGATCCAGGGCAATTTGGCACATTGGATCCAAAAGTGACTTTGTGCCAGGAGGCAGAGGGTAACAGGCGAGGGCTGTTATTGCGATTGGAAGCCTGTGATCAGTGGTGTACCACAGGGATCGGTGCTGGGACCCTTGCTGTTTGAAGTGTACATTAATGATTTAGATGTGAATATAGGAGGTATGATCAGTAAGTTCACAGATCATACGAAAATTACAGTGCGCAATATTATGGCTAATTGTTAAATTAGATGTCATCACTAATACACAGGGGATAATCTGGTTAATTGTTAAATTAGATGTGATCACTAACATAAAAGAAAATAATCTGGTTAATAGTTGAATTAGATGTAATCCCAAATACACAGGGGTTATTATTCCAGTTAATTGTTAAATTAGATGTCATCACTAATTCAAAGGGGATAATATACCAGTTAATTGTTAAATTAGATTTCATCAATAATACACAAGGGATAATCTGGTTAATTGTTAAAAATGATGTCATCACTAATACACAGGGGATAATATTCCAGTTAATTGTTAAATTAGATGTCATCAATAATACACAGGCGATAATATCCTGGTTAATTGGTAAATTACATGTCATCACTGATGCACTGTGTATAATATTGTGGTTAATTGTAAAATGGATGTCATCACTAACACACAGGGGATAATATTCCAGTTCATTGTTAAATTAGATGTCATCAATAATACTCAGGGGATAATATTCCAGTTAATTGTTAAATTAGATGTCATCACTAATACTCAGGGGATAATATTCCAGTTAATTGTTAAATTAGATGTCTTCACTAATACACAGGGGATAATATTCTGGTTCGTTGTTAAATTAGATGTCCTCACCAATACACAGTTGATAATATTCCAGTTAATTGTTAAATTAGATGTCATCACTAATACACAGGTGATAATATTCCAGTTAATTGTTAAATTAGATGTCATCACTAATACACAGGGGATAATATTACAGTTAATTGTTGAATTAGATGTCATCACTAATACACAGGGGATAATATTCCAGTTAATTGTTAAATTAGATGTCATCAAAAATACACAGGGATAATATTCCAGTTAATTGTTAAATTAGATGTCATCACTAATGCACAGGTGATAATATTCCAGTTAATTGTTAAATTAGCTGTCATCACTAATACACAGGGGATAATATTCCAGTTAATTGTTAAATTAGATGTCATCACTAATACACAGGTGATAATATTCTGGTTCATTGTTAAATTAGATGTTCATCACTAATACACATGTGATAATACTCCAGTTAATTGTTAAATTAGAAGGCATCACTTATACACAGGGGATAATATTTCCAGTTAATTGTTAAATTAGATGTCATCACTAACACACAGGGGATAATATTCCAGTTAATTGATAAATTAGCTGTCATCACTAATGCACAGGGGATAATATTCCGGTTAATTGTTAAATTAGATGTCATCACTAATACACAGGTGATAATATTCTGGTTCATTGTTAAGTTAGATGTCATCACGAATACACAGGGGATAATATTCCAGTTAATTGATAAATTAGCTGTCATCACTAATGCACAGGGGATAATATTCCGGTTAATTGTTAAATTAGATGTCATCACTAATACACAGGTGATAATATTCTGGTTCATTGTTAAGTTAGATGTCATCACGAATACACAGGTGATAGTATTCCGGTTAATTGTTACATTAGAAGTCATGACTAATACACAGGGGATAATATTCCAGTTAATTGTTAAATTAGATGTCATCACTAACACACAGGGGATAGTATTTCCAGTTAATTGTTAAATTAGATGTCATCTCAAATACACAGGGGATAATATTCCAGTTAATTGTTAAATTAGATGTCATCACTAATACACAGGTGATAATATTCCAGTTAATTGTTAAATTAGATGTCATCACTAATACACAGGTGATAATATTCCAGGTAATTAAATTAGATGTCATCACTAATACACAGGTGATAATATTCCAGTTAATTGTTAAATTAGATGTCATCACTAATACACAGGTGTTAATATTCCAGTTAATTGTTAAATTAGATGTCATCATTAATACACAGGTGATAATATTCCAGTTCATTGTTAAATTAGATGTCATCAATAATACACAAGGGATAATCTGGTTAATTGTTAAATTAGATGTGATCACTAACATAAAAGAAAATAATCTGGTTAATAGTTGAATTAGATGTCATCCCAAAAACACAGGAGTTATTATTCCAGTTAATTGTTAAATTAGATATCATCACTAATACACAGGCGATAATATCCTGGTTAATTGGTAAATTAGATGTCATCAATAATACACAGGCGATAATATCCTGGTTAATTGGTAAATTAGATGTCATCACTGATGCACTGTGTATAATATTGTGGTTAATTGTAAAATGGATGTCATCACTAATACTCAGGGGATAATATTCCAGTTAATTGTTAAATTAGATGTCATCACTAATACTCAGGGGATAATATTCCAGTTAATTGTTAAATTAGATGTCATCACTAATACACAGGTGATAATATTCCAGTTAATTGTTAAATTAGATGTCATCACTAATACACAGGGGATAATATTCCAGTTAATTGTTGAATTAGATGTCATCACTAATACACAGGGGATAATATTAAAGTTAATTGTTAAATTAGATGTCATCAAAAATACACAGGGATAATGTTCCAGTTAATTGTTAAATTAGATGTCATCACTAATACACAGGGGATAATATTCCAGTTAATTGTTAAATTAGATGTCATCACTAATACACAGGTGATAATATTCTGGTTGATTGTTAAATTAGATGTCATCAAAAATACACAGGGGATAATATTCCAGTTAATTGTTAAATTAGATGTCATCACTTATACATAGGGGATAATATTTCCAGTTAATTGTTAAATTAGATGTCATCACTAACACACAGGGTATAATATTCCAGTTAATTGATAAATTAGCTGTCATCACTAATACACAGGGGATAATATTCCGGTTAATTGTTAAATTGGATGTCATCACGAATACACAGGTGATAATATTCTGGTTCATTGTTAAGTTAGATGTCATCACGAATACACAGGTGATAATATTCTGGTTAATTGTTACATTAGAAGTCATGACTAATACACAGGGGATAATATTCCAGTTCATTGTTAAATTAGATGTCATCTCTAATACACAGGGGATAATATTCCAGTTAATTGTTAAATTAGATGTCATCACTAATACACAGGTGATAATATTCCAGTTAATTGTTAAATTAGATGTCATCACTATTACACAGGTGATACTATTCCAGGTAATTAAATTAGATGTCATCACTAATACACAGGTGATAATATTCCAGTTAATTGTTAAATTAGATGTCATCACTAATACACAGGTGTTAATATTCCAGTTAATTGTTAAATTAGATGTCATCACTAATACACCGGGGATAATATTTCCAGTTAATTGATAAATTAGATGTCATCACTAATACACAGGGGATAATATTCCAGTTATTTGTTAAATTAGATGTCATCACTAATACACAGGTGATAATATTCCAGTTAATTGTTAAATTAAATGCCATCACTAATACACAGGTGATAATATTCCAGTTAATTGAATTAGATGTCATCACTAATACACAGGTGATAATATTCCAGTTAATTGTTAAATTAGATGTCATCACTGATGCACTGTGTATAATATTGTGGTTAATTGTAAAATGGATGTCATCACTAATACTCAGGGGATAATATTCCAGTTAATTCTTAAATTAGATGTCATCACTAATACTCAGGGGATAATATTCCAGTTAATTAAATTAGATGTCATCACTAATACACAGGTGATAATATTCCAGTTAATTGTTAAATTAGATGTCATCACTAATCCACAGGTGATAATATTCCAGTTACTTGTTAAATTAGATGTCATCACTAATACGCAGGGGATAATATTCCTGTTAATTGTTAACTTAGATGTCATCACTAATACACAGGTGATAATATTCCAGTTAATTGTTAAATTAGATGTCATCACGAATACACAGGGGATAATATTCCAGTTAATTGTTAAATTAGATGTCATCAATAATACACAGGTGATAATATTCCAGTTAATTGTTAAATCAGATGTCATCAATAATAAACAGGTGATAATATTCCAGTTAATTGTTAAATTAGATGTCATCACTAATACACAGGTGATAATATTCCAGTTAATTGTTAATTTTGATGTCATCACGAACACACAGGGGATAATATTCCAGTTAATTGTTAAATTAGATGTCATCACTAATACTCAGGGGATAATATCCTGGTTAATTGTTAAAAATGATGTCATCACTAATACACAGGGGATAATATTCCAGTTAATTGTTAAATTAGATGTCATCAATAATACACAGGCGATAATATCCTGGTTAATTGGTAAATTAGATGTCATCACTGATGCACTGTGTATAATATTGTGGTTAATTGTAAAATGGATGTCATCACTAATACTCAGGGGATAATATTCCAGTTAATTGTTAAATTAGATGTCATCACTAATACTCAGGGGATAATATTCCAGTTAATTGTTAAATTAGATGTCAGCACAAATACACAGGAGATAATATTCCAGTTAATTGTTAAATTAGATGTCATCAATAATACACAAGGGATAATCTGGTTAATTGTTAAATTAGATGTGATCACTAACATAAAAGAAAATAATCTGGTTAATAGTTGAATTAGATGTCATCCCAAAAACACAGGAGTTATTATTCCAGTTAATTGTTCAATTAGATGTCATCACTAATACTCAGGGGATAATATTCCAGTTAATTGTTAAATTAGATGTCATCACTAATACTCAGGGGATAATATTCCAGTTAATTGTTAAATTAGATGTCATCACTAATACTCAGGGGATAATATTCCAGTTAATTGTTAAATTAGATGTCAGCACAAATACACAGGAGATAATATTCCAGTTAATTGTTAAATTAGATGTCATCAATAATACACAAGGGATAATCTGGTTAATTGTTAAATTAGATGTGATCACTAACATAAAAGAAAATAATCTGGTTAATAGTTGAATTAGATGTCATCCCAAAAACACAGGAGTTATTATTCCAGTTAATTGTTAAATTAGATGTCATCACTAATACACAGGGGATAATATTCCAGTTAATTGTTAAATTAGATATCATCACTAATACACAGGGGATAATATTCCGGTTAATTGTTAAATTAGATTTCATCACTAATACACAGGGGATAATATCCTGGTTAATTGTTAAAAATGATGTCATCACTAATACACAGGTGATAATATTCCAGTTAATTGTTAAATTAGATGTCATCAATAATACATAGGCGATAATATCCTGGTTAATTGGTAAATTAGATGTCATCACTGATGCACTGTGTATAATATTGTGGTTAATTGTAAAATGGATGTCATCACTAATACTCAGGGGATAATATTCCAGTTAATTGTTAAATTAGAAGTCATCACTAATACTCAGGGGATAATATTCCAGTTAATTGTTAAATTAGATGTCATCACTAGTACACAGGTGATAATATTCCAGTTAATTGTTAAATTAGATGTCATCACTAATACACATGGGATAATATTCCAGTTAATTGTTAAATTAGATGTCATCACTAGTACACAGGTGATAATATTCCAGTTAATTGTTAAATTAGATGTCATCACTAATACACAGGGGATAATATTCCAGTTAATTGTTGAATTAGATGTCATCAATAATACACAGGGGATAATACTAAAGTTAATTGTTAAATTAGATGTCATCAAAAATACACAGGGATAATGTTCCATTTAATTGTTAAATTAGATGTCATCACTAATGCACAGGTGATAATATTCCAGTTAATTGTTAAATTAGCTGTCATCACTAATACACAGGGGATAATATTCCAGTTAATTGTTAAATTATATTTCATCACTAATACACAGGTAATAATATTCTGGTTGATTGTTAAATTAGATGTCATCAAAAATACACAGGGATAATGTTCCAGTTAATTGTTAAATTAGATGTCATCACTTATACACAGGGGATAATATTTCCAGTTAATTGTTAAATTAGATGTCATCACTAACACACAGGGGATAATATTCCAGTTAATTGTAAAATTAGATGTCATCACTAATACACAGGGGATAATATTCTGGTTCATTGTTAAGTTAGATGTCATCACGAATACACAGGTGATAATATTCCGGTTAATTGTTACATTAGAAGTCATGACTAATACGCAGGGGATAATATTCCAGTTCATTGTTAAATTGGATGTCATCACTAATACACAGGTGATAATATTCCAGTTAATTGTTAAATTAGATGTCATCACTATTACACAGGTGATAATATTCCAGGTAATTAAATTAGATGTCATCACGAATACACAGGTGATAATATTCCAGTTAATTGTTAAATTAGATGTCATCACTAATACACAGGTGTTAATATTCCAGTTAATTGTTAAATTAGATGTCATCACTAATACACAGGGGATAATATTTCCAGTTAATTGTTAAATTAGATGTCATCACTAATACACAGGGGATAATATTCCAGTTATTTGTTAAATTAGATGTCATCACTAATACACAGGTGATAATATTCCAGTTAATTGTTAAATTAAATGCCATCACTAATACACAGGTGATAATATTCCAGTTAATTGAATTAGATGTCATCACTAATACACAGGTGATAATATTCCAGTTAATTGTTAAATTAGATGTCATCACTAATACACAGGTGCTAATATTCCAGTTAATTGTTAAAATAGATGTCATCACTAATACACAGGTGATAATATTCCAGTTAATTGTTAAATTGGACGTCATCACTAATACACAGGCGATAATATCCTGGTTCATTGTTAAATTAGATGTCATCACTGATGCACTGTGTATAATATTGTGGTTAATTGTAAAATGGATGTCATCACTAATACACAGGGGATAATATTCCAGTTAATTCTTAAATTAGATGTCATCACTAATACTCAGGGGATATTATTCCAGTTAATTAAATTAGATGTCATCACTAATACACAAGTGATAATATTCCAGTTAATTGTTAAATTAGATGTCATCACTAATCCACAGGTGATAATATTCCAGTTACTTGTTAAATTAGATGTCATCACTAATACGCAGGGGATAATATTCCTGTTAATTGTTAACTTAGATGTCATCACTAATACACAGGTGATAATATTCCAGTTAATGGTTAAATTAGATGTCATCACTAATACACAGGTGATAATATTCCAGTTAATTGTTAAATTAGATGTCATCAATAATACACAGGTGATAATATTCCAGTTAATTGTTAAATTAGATGTCATCAATAATAAACAGGTGATAATATTCCAGTTAATTGTTAAATTAGATGTCATCACTAATACACAGGTGATAATATTCCAGTTAATTGTTAATTTTGATGTCATCACGAACACACAGGGGATAATATTCCAGTTAATTGTTAAATTAGATATCATCACTAATACACAGGTGATAATATTCCGGTTAATTGTTACATTAGAAGTCATGACTAATACACAGGGGATAATATTCCAGTTAATTGTTAAATTGGATGTCATCACTAATACACAGGGGATAATATTTCCAGTTAATTGTTAAATTAGATGTCATCTCTAATACACAGGGGATAATATTCCAGTTAATTGTTAAATTAGATGTCATCACTAATACACAGGTGATAATATTCCAGTTAATTGTTAAATTAGATGTCATCACTATTACACAGGTGATAATATTCCAGGTAATCAAATTAGACGTCATCACTAATACACAGGTGATAATATTCCAGTTAATTGTTAAATTAGATGTCATCACTAATACACAGGTGTTAATATTCCAGTTAATTGTTAAATTAGATGTCATCACTAATACACAGGGGATAATATTTCCAGTTAATTGTTAAATTAGATGTCATCGCTAATACACAGGGGATAATATTCCAGTCATTTGTTAAATTAGATGTCATCACTAATACACAGGTGATAATATTCCAGTTAATTGTTAAATTAGATGTCATCACTAATACACAGGTGCTAATATTCCAGTTAGTTGTTACATTAGATGTCATCACTAATACACAGGGGATAATATTCCAGTTAATTGTTAAATTGGACGTCATCACTAATACACAGGCGATAATACCCTGGTTAATTGTTAAATTAGATGTCA
Source organism: Heterodontus francisci (assembly GCF_036365525.1). Lineage (NCBI taxonomy): Eukaryota > Metazoa > Chordata > Chondrichthyes > Heterodontiformes > Heterodontidae > Heterodontus > Heterodontus francisci. The sequence goes on from NW_027142296.1 coordinate 1,611,488, forward strand.
TCACTGATGCACTGTGTATAATATTGTGGTTAATTGTAAAATGGATGTCATCACTAATACACAGGGGATAATATTCCTGTTAATTGTTAACTTAGATGTCATCACTAATCCACAGGTGATAATATTCCAGTTAATTGGTAAATTAGATGTCATCACTTATACACAGGTGATAATATTCTGGTTAATTGTTAAATTAGATGTCATCAATAATACACAGGGGACAGTATTCCAGTTAATTGTTAAATTAGATGTCATCACTAATACACAGGTGATAATATTCCAGTTAATTGTTAAATTAGATGTCATCACTCATCCACAGGGGAGAATATTCCAGTTAATTGTTAAATTAGATGTCATCACTAATGCACAGGTGATAATATTCCAGTTAATTGTTAAATTAGATGTCATCAATAATAAACAGGTGATAATATTCCAGTTAATTGTTACATTAGATGTCATCACTAATACACAGGTGATAATATTCCAGTTAATTGTTAAATTAGATGTCATCACTAATCCACAGGTGATAATATTCCAGTTACTTGTTAAATTAGATGTCATCACTAATACGCAGTGGATAATATTCCTGTTAATTGTTAACTTAGATGTCATCACTAATACACAGGTGATAATATTCCAGTTAATGGTTAAATTAACCGGGTTGCCTTTGTCGGTGGGAGAGGTCATTGCACCTCACTGGACAGCTACCGCCCGCCTCAAACCGGGCAGCCCCCGGTCAATAAGGTTCTGTCCCGCCACAGTCTGCCTGCTTCAATGGGTGCTTGGAGCTCAGGGTCATTGCCCGAAAGGTGGACTGATACACCGCACCAAACAACATGAAAAAAGGAAAGAAGGTACCAGCCCTTCGCTTTGCAAGCTGGAACGTCAGAACTATGTGTCCTGGCCTGTCGGAAGACCTTACACAAATCAACGATTCTCGGAAGACCGCCATCATTAACAACGAGCTCAGTAGACTCAATGTGGACATTGCAGCACTTCAGGAGACTCGCCTCCCCGCGAGTGGCTCTCTAGCAGAGCAAGACTACACCTTCTTCTGGCAGGGCAGGGATCCTGAAGAACCAAGACAGCATGGAGTGGGCTTCGCCATCAGAAACTCCTTGCTCAGCATGATAGAGCCTCCTTCAAATGGCTCGGAACGCATACTGTCCATCCGACTGCTCACCACCTCTGGTCCAGTACACCTACTCAGCATCTATGCTCCAACACTCTGCTCCCAACCTGAAGCTAAAGACCAGTTCTATGAACAACTCCATAACATCATTAGCAGCATCCCCAACACCGAACACCTATTCCTGCTGGGGGACTTTAATGCCAGGGTTGGGGCCGACCATGACTCATGGCCCTCCTGCCTTGGGCGCTATGGCGTTGGAAGGATGAATGAGAACGGGCAGAGACTGCTTGAGTTGTGTACCTATCATAACCTCTGCATCACCAACTCGTTCTTTCACACTAAACCCTGTCACCAGGTTTCATGGAGGCACCCAAGATCACGTCGTTGGCACCAGCTAGACCTCATTGTCACAAGGCGAGCCGCCTTAAACAGTGTTCAAATCACACGCAGCTTCCACAGTGCGGACTGCGACACCGACCACTCCCTGGTGTGCAGCAAGGTTAGACTCAGACCAAAGAAGTTGCATCATTCCAAGCAGAAGGGCCACCCGCGCATCAACACGAGCAGAATTTCTCACCCACAGCTGTTACAAAAATTTCTAAATTCACTTGTAACAGCCCTTCAAAACACTCCCACAGGGGATGCTGAGACCAAGTGGGCCCACATCAGAGACGCCATCTATGAGTCAGCTTTGACCACCTACGGCAAAAGTGCGAAGAGAAATGCAGACTGGTTTCAATCTCATAATGAAGAGCTGGAACCTGTCATAGCCGCTAAGCGCATTGCACTTTTGAACTACAAGAAAGCCCCCAGCGATTTAACATCCGCAGCACTTAAAGTAGCCAGAAGTACTGCACAAAGAACAGCTAGGCGTTGCGCAAACGACTACTGGCAACACCTATGCAGTCATATTCAGCTGGCCTCAGACACCGGAAACATCAGAGGAATGTATGATGGCATGAAGAGAGCTCTTGGGCCAACCATCAAGAAGATCACCCCCCTCAAATCTAAATCGGGGGACATAATCACTGACCAACGCAAACAGATGGACCGCTGGGTTGAGCACTACCTAGAACTGTACTCCAGGGAGAATGCTGTCACTGAGACTGCCCTCAATGCAGCCCAGCCTCTACCAGTCATGGATGAGCTGGACATACAGCCAACCAAATCGGAACTCAGTGATGCCATTGATTCCCTAGCCAGCGGAAAAGCCCCTGGGAAGGACAGCATTACCCCTGAAATAATCAAGAGTGCCAAGCCTGCTATACTCTCAGCACTACATGAACTGCTATGCCTGTGCTGGGACGAGGGAGCAGTACCCCAGGACATGCGCGATGCCAACATCATCACCCTCTATAAAAACAAAGGTGACCGCGGTGACTGCAACAACTACCGTGGAATCTCCCTGCTCAGCATAGTGGGGAAAGTCTTTGCTCGAGTCGCTCTGAACAGGCTCCAGAAGCTGGCCGAGCGCGTCTACCCTGAGGCACAGTGTGGCTTTCGTGCAGAGAGATCGACTATTGACATGCTGTTCTCCCTTCGTCAGATACAGGAGAAATGCCGTGAACAACAGATGACCCTCTACATTGCTTTCATTGATCTCACCAAAGCCTTTGACCTCGTCAGCAGACGTGGTCTCTTCAGACTACTAGAAAAGATCGGATGTCCACCAAAGCTACTAAGTATCATCACCTCATTCCATGACAATATGAAAGGCACAATTCAACATGGTGGCTCCTCATCAGAGCCCTTTCCTATCCTGAGTGGTGTGAAACAGGGCTGTGTTCTCGCACCCACACTTTTTGGGATTTTCTTCTCCCTGCTGCTTTCACATGCGTTCAAATCCTCTGAAGAAGGAATTTTCCTCCACACAAGATCAGGGGGCAGGTTGTTCAACCTTGCCCGTCTAAGAGCGAAGTCCAAAGTACGGAAAGTCCTCATCAGAGAACTCCTCTTTGCTGACGATGCTGCTTTAACATCTCACACTGAAGAATGCCTGCAGAGTCTCATCGACAGGTTTGCGTCTGCCTGCAATGAATTTGGCCTAACCATCAGCCTCAAGAAAACAAACATCATGGGGCAGGATGTCAGAAATGCTCCATCCATCAATATTGGCGACCACGCTCTGGAAGTGGTTCAAGAGTTCACCTACCTAGGCTCAACTATCACCAGTAACCTGTCTCTAGATGCAGAAATCAACAAGCGCATGGGTAAGGCTTCCACTGCTATGTTCAGACTGGCCAAGAGAGTGTGGGAAAATGGCGCACTGACACGGAACACAAAAGTCCGAGTGTATCAGGCCTGTGTCCTCAGTACCTTGCTCTACGGCAGCGAGGCCTGGACAACGTATGCCAGCCAAGAGCGACGTCTCAATTCATTCCATCTTCGCTGCCTTCGGAGAATACTTGGCATCAGGTGGCAGGACTATATCTCCAACACAGAAGTCCTTGAAGCGGCCAACATCCCCAGCTTATACACACTACTGAGTCAGCGGCGCTTGAGATGGCTTGGCCATGTGAGCCGCATGGAAGATGGCAGGATCCCCAAAGACACATTGTACAGCGAGCTCGCCACTGGTATCAGACCCACCGGCCGTCCATGTCTCCGTTATAAAGACGTCTGCAAACGTGACATGAAATCGTGTGACATTGATCACAAGTCGTGGGAGTCAGTTGCCAGCATTCGCCAGAGCTGGCGGGCAGCCATAAAGACAGGGCTAAATTGTTGCGAGTCGAAGAGACTTAGTAGTTGGCAGGAAAAAAGACAGAGGCGCAAGGGGAGAGCCAACTGTGCAACAGCCCCAACAAACAAATTTCTCTGCAGCACCTGTGGAAGAGCCTGTTACTCCAGAATTGGCCTTTATAGCCACTCCAGGCGCTGCTTCACAAACCACTGACCACCTCCAGGCGCGTATCCATTGTCTCTCGAGATAAGGAGGCCCAAAAGAAAAGAATGGTTAAATTAGATGTCATCACTAATACACAGGTGATAATATTCCAGTTAATTGTTAAATTAGATGTCATCAATAATACACAGGTGATAATATTCCAGTTAATTGTTAAATTAGATGTCATCAATAATAAACAGGTGATAATATTCCAGTTAATTGTTAAGTTAGATGTCATCACTAATACACAGGTGATAATATTCCAGTTAATTGTTAATTTTGATGTCATCACGAACACACAGGGGATAATATTCCAGTTAATTGTTAAATTAGATATCATCACTAATACACAGGTGATAATATTCCGGTTAATTGTTACATTAGAAGTCATGACTAATACACAGGGGATAATATTCCAGTTAATTGTTAAATTGGATGTCATCACTAATACACAGGGGATAATATTTCCAGTTAATTGTTAAATTAGATGTCATCTCTAATACACAGGGGATAATATTCCAGTTAATTGTTAAATTAGATGTCATCACTAATACACAGGTGATAATATTCCAGTTAATTGTTAAATTAGATGTCATCACTATTACACAGGTGATAATATTCCAGGTAATCAAATTAGATGTCATCACTAATACACAGGTGATAATATTCCAGTTAATTGTTAAATTAGATGTCATCACTAATACACAGGTGTTAATATTCCAGTTAATTGTTAAATTAGATGTCATCACTAATACACAGGGGATAATATTTCCAGTTAATTGTTAAATTAGATGTCATCGCTAATACACAGGGGATAATATTCCAGTTACTTGTTAAATTAGATGTCATCACTAGTACACAGGTGATAATATTCCAGTTAATTGTTAAATTAGATGTCATCACTAATACACAGGGGATAATATTCCAGTTAATTGTTGAATTAGATGTCATCAATAATACACAGGGGATAATACTAAAGTTAATTGTTAAATTAGATGTCATCAAAAATACACAGGGATAATGTTCCATTTAATTGTTAAATTAGATGTCATCACTAATGCACAGGTGATAATATTCCAGTTAATTGTTAAATTAGCTGTCATCACTAATACACAGGGGATAATATTCCAGTTAATTGTTAAATTAGATTTCATCACTAATACACAGGTGATAATATCCTGGTTAATTGTTAAATTAGATGTCATCACTGATGCACTGTGTATAATATTGTGGTTAATTGTAAAATGGATGTCATCACTAATACACAGGGGATAATATTCCAGTTAATTCTTAAATTAGATGTCATCACTAATACTCAGGGGATAATATTCCAGTTAATTAAATTAGATGACATCACTAATACACAAGTGATAATATTCCAGTTACTTGTTAAATTAGATGTCATCACTAATACGCAGGGGATAATATTCCTGTTAATTGTTAACTTAGATGTCATCACTAATACACAGGTGATAATATTCCAGTTAATGGTTAAATTAGATGTCATCACTAATACACAGGTGATAATATTCCAGTTAATTGTTAAATTAGATGTCATCAATAATACACAGGTGATAATATTCCAGTTAATTGTTAAATTAGATGTCATCAATAATAAACAGGTGATAATATTCCAGTTAATTGTTAAATTAGATGTCATCACTAATACACAGGTGATAATATTCCAGTTAATTGTTAATTTTGATGTCATCACGAACACACAGGGGATAATATTCCAGTTAATTGTTAAATTAGATATCATCACTAATACACAGGTGATAATATTCCGGTTAATTGTTACATTAGAAGTCATGACTAATACACAGGGGATAATATTCCAGTTAATTGTTAAATTGGATGTCATCACTAATACACAGGTGATAATATTCCAGTTAATTGTTAAATTAGATGTCATCAATAATAAACAGGTGATAATATTCCAGTTAATTGTTAAATTAGATGTCATCACTAATACACAGGTGATAATATTCCAGTTAATTGTTAATTTTGATGTCATCACGAACACACAGGGGATAATATTCCAGTTATTTCTTAAATTAGATGTCATCCTTAATACACAGGTGATAATATTCCAGTTAATTGTTAAATTAGATGTCATCACTAATACACAGGTGATAATATTCCAGTTAATTGTTAAATTAGATATCATCACTAATACACAGGTGATAATATTCCAGTTAATTGTTAAATTAGATGTCATCACTAATACACAGGGGATAATATTTCCAGTTAATTGTTAAATTAGATGTCAACTCTAATACACAGGGGATAATATTCCAGTTAATTGTTAAATTAGATGTCATCACTAATACACAGGTGATAATATTCCAGTTAATTGTTAAATTAGATGTCATCACTAATACACAGGTGTTAATATTCCAGTTAATTGTTAAATTAGATGTCATCACTAATACACAGGGGATAATATTAAAGTTAATTGTTAAATTAGATGTCATCAAAAATACACAGGGATAATGTTCCAGTTAATTGTTCAATTAGATGTCATCACTAATGCACAGGTGATAATATTCCAGTTAATTGTTAAATTAGCTTTCATCACTAATACACAGGGGATAATATTCCAGTTAATTGTTAAATTAGATGTCATCACTAATACACAGGTGATAATATTCTGGTTGATTGTTAAATTAGATGTCATCAAAAATACACAGGGATAATGTTCCAGTTAATTGTTAAATTAGATGTCATCACTTATACATAGGGGATAATATTTCCAGTTAATTGTTAAATTAGATGTCATCACTAACACACAGGGGATAATATTCCAGTTAATTGATAAATTAGCTGTCATCACTAATACACAGGGGATAATATTCCGGTTAATTGTTAAATTAGATGTCATCACGAATACACAGGTGATAATATTCTGGTTCATTGTTAAGTTAGATGTCATCACGAATACACAGGTGATAATATTCTGGTTAATTGTTACATTAGAAGTCATGACTAATACACAGGGGATAATATTCCAGTTCATTGTTAAATTAGATGTCATCTCTAATACACAGGGGATAATATTCCAGTTAATTGTTAAATTAGATGTCATCACTAATCCACAGGTGATAATATTCCAGTTAATTGTTAAATCAGATATCATCACTATTACACAGGTGATAATATTCCAGGTAATTAAATTAGATGTCATCACTAATACACAGGTGATAATATTCCAGTTAATTGTTAAATTAGATGTCATCACTAATACACAGGTGTTAATATTCCAGTTAATTGTTAAATTAGATGTCATCACTAATACACCGGGGATAATATTTCCAGTTAATTGTTAAATTAGATGTCATCACTAATACACAGGGGATAATATTCCAGTTATTTGTTAAATTAGATGTCATCACTAATACACAGGTGATAATTTTCCAGTTAATTGTTAAATTAAATGCCATCACTAATACACAGGTGATAATATTCCAGTTAATTGAATTAGATGTCATCACTAATGCACAGGTGATAATATTCCAGTTAATTGTTAAATTAGATGTCATCACTAATACACAGGTGCTAATATTCCAGTTAATTGTTAAAATAGATGTCATCACTAATACACAGGGGATAATATTCCAGTTAATTGTTAAATTGGACGTCATCACTAATACACAGGCGATAATATCCTGGTTAATTGTTAAATTAGATGTCATCACTGATGCACTGTGTATAATATTGTGGTTAATTGTAAAATGGATGTCATCACTAATACACAGGGGATAATATTCCAGTTAATTCTTAAATTAGATGTCATCACTAATACTCAGGGGATAATATTCCAGTTAATTAAATTAGATGTCATCACTAATACACAGGTGATAATATTCCAGTTAATTGTTAAATTAGATGTCATCACTAATCCACAGGTGATAATATTCCAGTTACTTGTTAAATTAGATGTCATCACTAATACGCAGGGGATAATATTCCTGTTAATTGTTAACTTAGATGTCATCACTAATACACAGGTGATAATATTCCAGTTAATTGTTAAATTAGATGTCATCACTAATACACAGGTGATAATATTCCAGTTAATTGTTAAATCAGATGTCATCAATAATATACAGGTGATAATATTCCAGTTAATTGTTAAATTAGATGTCATCACTAATACACAGGTGATAATATTCCAGTTAATTGTTAATTTTGATGTCATCACGAACACACAGCGGATAATATTCCAGTTAATTGTTAAATTAGATATCATCACTAATACACAGGGGATAATATCCTGGTTAATTGTTAAAAATGATGTCATCACTAATACACAGGGGATAATATTCCAGTTAATTGTTAAATTAGATGTCATCAATAATACACAGGCGATAATATCCTGGTTAATTGGTAAATTAGATGTCATCACTGATGCACTGTGTATAATATTGTGGTTAATTGTAAAATGGATGTCATCACTAATACTCAGGGGATAATATTCCAGTTAATTTTTAAATTAGATGTCATCACTAATACTCAGGGGATAATATTCCAGTTAATTGTTAAATTAGATGTCAGCACAAATACACAGTAGATAATATTCCAGTTAATTGTTAAATTAGATGTCATCAATAATACACAAGGGATAATCTGGTTAATTGTTAAATTAGATGTGATCACTAACATAAAAGAAAATAATCTGGTTAATAGTTGAATTAGATGTCATCCCAAAAACACAGGAGTTATTATTCCAGTTAATTGTTAAATTAGATGTCATCACTAATTCACAGGGGATAATATTCCAGTTAATTGTTAAATTAGATGACATCACTAATACTCAGGGGATAATATTCCAGTTAATTGTTAAATTAGATGTCAGCACAAATACACAGGAGATAATATTCCAGTTAATTGTTAAATTAGATGTCATCAATAATACACAAGGGATAATCTGGTTAATTGTTAAATTAGATGTGATCACTAACATAAAAGAAAATAATCTGGTTAATAGTTGAATTAGATGTCATCCCAAAAACACAGGAGTTATTATTCCAGTTAATTGTTAAATTAGATGTCATCACTAATACACAGGGGATAATATTCCAGTTAATTGTTAAATTAGATATCATCACTAATACACAGGGGATAATATCCTGGTTAATTGTTAAAAATGATGTCATCACTAATACACAGGGGATAATATTCCAGTTAATTGTTAAATTAGATGTCATCAATAATACACAGGCGATAACATCCTGGTTAATTGGTAAATTAGATGTCATCACTGATGCACTGTGTATAATATTGTGGTTAATTGTAAAATGGATGTCATCACTAATACTCAGGGGATAATATTCCAGTTAATTGTTAAATTAGATGTCATCACTAATACTCAGGGGATAATATTCCAGTTAATTGTTAAATTAGATGTCAGCACAAATACACAGGTGATAATATTCCAGTTAATTGTTAAATTAGATGTCATCACTAACACACAGGTGATAATATTCCAGTTAATTGTTAAATTAGATGTCATCACTAATACACAGGGGATAATATTCCAGTTAATTGTTAAATTAGATGTCATCACTAATACACAGGTGATAATATTCCAGTTAATTGTTAAATTAGATGTCATCACTAATACACAGGGGATAATATTCCAGTTAATTGTTGAATTAGATGTCATCAATAATACACAGGGGATAATACTAAAGTTAATTGTTAAATTAGATGTCATCAAAAATACACAGGGATAATGTTCCATTTAATTGTTAAATTAGATGTCATCACTAATGCACAGGTGATAATATTCCAGTTAATTGTTAAATTAGCTGTCATCACAATACACAGGGGATAATATTCCAGTTAATTGTTAAATTAGATTTCATCACTAATACACAGGTAATAATATTCTGGTTGATTGTTAAATTAGATGTCATCAAAAATACACAGGGATAATGTTCCAGTTAATTGTTAAATTAGATGTCATCACTTATACACAGGGGATAATATTTCCAGTTAATTGTTAAATTAGATGTCATCACTAACACACAGGGGATAATATTCCAGTTAATTGATAAATTAGCTGTCATCACTAATACACAGGGGATAATATTCCGGTTAATTGTTAAATTAGATGTCATCACTAATACACAGGTGATAATATTCTGGTTCATTGTTAAGTTAGATGTCATCACGAATACACAGGTGATAATATTCCGGTTAATTGTTACATTAGAAGTCATGACTAATACGCAGGGGATAATATTCCAGTTCATTGTTAAATTAGATGTCATCACTAATACACAGGATATAATATTTCCAGTTAATTGTTAAATTAGATGTCATCTCAAATACACAGGGGATAATATTCCAGTTAATTGTTAAATTAGATGTCATCACTCATACACAGGTGATAATATTCCAGTTAATTGTTAAATTAGATGTCATCACTATTACACAGGTGATAATATTCCAGGTAATTAAATTAGATGTCATCACGAATACACAGGTGATAATATTCCAGTTAATTGTTAAATTAGATGTCATCACTAATACACCGGTGTTAATATTCTGGTTAATTGTTAAATTAGATGTCATCACTAATACACAGGGGATAATATTTCCAGTTAATTGTTAAATTAGATGTCATCACTAATACACAGGGGATAATATTCCAGTTATTTGTTAAATTAGATGTCATCACTAATACACAGGTGATAATATTCCAGTTAATTGTTAAATTAAATGCCATCACTAATACACAGGTGATAATATTCCAGTTAATTGAATTAGATGTCATCACTAATACACAGGTGATAATATTCCAGTCAATTGTTAAATTAGATGTCATCACTAATACACAGGTGCTAATATTCCAGTTAATTGTTAAAATAGATGTCATCACTAATACACAGGTGATAATATTCCAGTTAATTGTTAAATTGGACGTCATCACTAATACACAGGCGATAATATCCTGGTTAATTGTTAAATTAGATGTCATCACTGATGCACTGTGTATAATATTGTGGTTAATTGTAAAATGGATGTCATCACTAATACACAGGGGATAATATTCCAGTTAATTCTTAAATTAGATGTCATCACTAATACTCAGGGGATAACATTTCAGTTAATTAAATTAGATGTCATCACTAATACACAAGTGATAATATTCCAGTTAATTGTTAAATTAGATGTCATCACTAATCCACAGGTGATAATATTCCAGTTACTTGTTAAATTAGATGTCATCACTAATACGCAGGGGATAATATTCCTGTTAATTGTTAACTTAGATGTCATCACTAATACACAGGTGATAATATTCCAGTTAATGGTTAAATTAGATGTCATCACTAATACACAGGTGATAATATTCCAGTTAATTGTTAAATTAGATGTCATCAATAATACACAGGTGATAATATTCCAGTTAATTGTTAAATTAGATGTCATCAATAATAAACAGGTGATAATATTCCAGTTAATTGTTAAATTAGATGTCATCACTAATACACAGGTGATAATATTCCAGTTAATTGTTAATTTTGATGTCATCACGAACACACAGGGGATAATATTCCAGTTAATTGTTAAATTAGATATCATCACTAATACACAGGGGATAATATCCTGGTTAATTGTTAAAAATGATGTCATCACTAATACACAGGGGATAATATTCCAGTTAATTGTTAAATTAGATGTCATCAATAATACACAGGCGATAATATCCTGGTTAATTGGTAAATTAGATGTCATCACTGATGCACTGTGTATATTATTGTGGTTAATTGTAAAATGGATGTCATCACTAATACTCAGGGGATAATATTCCAGTTAATTGTTAAATTAGATGTCATCACTAATACTCAGGGGATAATATTCCAGTTAATTGTGAAATTAGATGTCATCACTAATACACAGGTGATAATATTCCAGTTAATTGTTAAATTAGATGTCATCACTAATACACATGGGATAATATTCCAGTTAATTGTTGAATTTGATGTCATCACTAATACACAGGGGATAATATTAAAGTTAATTGTTAAATTAGATGTCATCAAAAATACACAGGGATAATGTTCCAGTTAATTGTTCAATTAGATGTCATCACTAATGCACAGGTGATAATATTCCAGTTAATTGTTAAATGAGCTGTCATCACTAATACACAGGGGATAATATTCCAGTTAATTGTTAAATTAGATGTCATCACTAATACACAGGTGATAATACTCTGGTTCATTGTTAAATTAGATGTTCATCACTAATACACATGTGATAATATTCCAGTTAATTGTTAAATTAGAAGGCATGACTAATACACAGGGGATAATATTCCAGTTAATTGTTAAATTAGATGTCATCACTTCTACACAGGGGATAATATTCCAGTTAATTGTTAAATTAGATGTCATCACAAACACACAGGGGATAATATTCCAGTTAATTGATAAATTAGCTGTCATCACTAATACACAGGGGATAATATTCCAGTTAATTGTTAAATTAGATGTCATCACTAATACACAGGTGATAATATTCTGGTTCATTGTTAAGTTAGATGTCATCACGAATACACAGGTGATAATATTCCGGTTAATTGTTACATTAGAAGTCATGACTAATACACAGGGGATAATATTCCAGTTAATTGTTAAATTGGATGTCATCACTAATACACAGGGGATAATATTTCCAGTTAATTGTTAAATTAGATGTCATCTCTAATACACAGGGGATAATATTCCAGTTAATTGTTAAATTAGATGTCATCACTAATACACAGGTGATAATATTCCAGTTAATTGTTAAATTAGATGTCATCACTATTACACAGGTGATAATATTCCAGGTAATCAAATTAGATGTCATCACTAATACACAGGTGATAATATTCCAGTTAATTGTTAAATTAGATGTCATCACTAATACACAGGTGTTAATATTCCAGTTAATTGTTAAATTAGATGTCATCACTAATACACAGGGGATAATATTTCCAGTTAATTGTTAAATTAGATGTCATCGCTAATACACAGGGGATAATATTCCAGTTATTTGTTAAATTAGATGTCATCACTAATACACAGGTGATAATATTCCAGTTAATTGTTAAATTAAATGTCATCACTAATACACAGGTGATAATATTCCAGTTAATTGAATCAGATGTCATCACTAATACACAGGTGATAATATTCCAGTTAATTGTTAAATTAGATGTCATCACTAATACACAGGTGCTAATATTCCAGTTAATTGTTAAATTAGATGTCATCACTAATACACAGGGGATAATATTCCAGTTAATTGTTAAATTGGACGTCATCACTAATACACAGGCGATAATACCCTGGTTAATTGTTAAATTAGATGTCATCACTGATGCACTGTGTATAATACTGTGGTTAGTTGTAAAATGGATGTCATCACTAATACACAGGGGATAATATTCCTGTTAATTGTTAACTTAGATGTCATCACTAATCCACAGGTGATAATATTCCAGTTAATTGGTAAATTAGATGTCATCACTAATACACAGGTGATAATATTCTGGTTAATTGTTAAATTAGATGTCATCAATAATACACAGGGGACAGTATTCCAGTTAATTGTTAAATTAGATGTCATCACTAATACACAGGTGATAATATTCCAGTTAATTGTTAAATTAGATGTCATCACTCATCCACAGGGGAGAATATTCCAGTTAATTGTTAAATTAGAAGTCATCACTAATGCACAGGGGATAATATTCCAGTTAATTGTTAAATTAGATGTCATCAATAATAAACAGGTGATAATATTCCAGTTAGTTGTTAAATTAGATGTCATCACTAATACACAGGTGATAATATTCCAGTTAATTGTTAAATTAGATGTCATCACAAATACACAGGTGATAATATTCCAGTTAATTGTTAAATTAGATATCATCACTAATACACAGGTGATAATATTCCAGTTAATTGTTAAATTAGATATCATCACAAATGCACAGGTGATAATATTCCGGTTAATTGTTAAATTAGATGTCATCACTAATACACTGGTGATAATATTCCAGTTAATTGTTAAATTAGATGTCATCACAAATACACAGGTGATAATATTCCGGTTAATTGTTAAATTAGATGTCATCACTAATACACAGGGGATAATATTCCAGTTAATTGTTAAATTAGATGTCATCACTAATACACAGGTGATAATATTCCAGTTAATTGTTAAATTAGATGTCATCACTAATACACAGGTGATAATATTCCAGTTAATTGTTAAATTAGATGTCATCAATAATAAACAGGTGATAATATTCCAGTTAATTGTTAAATTAGATGTCATCACTAATACACAGGTGATAATATTCCAGTTAATTGTTAATTTTGATGTCATCACGAACACACAGGGGATAATATTCCAGTTATTTCTTAAATTAGATGTCATCACTAATACACAGGTGATAATATTCCAGTTAATTATTAAATTAGATGTCATCACTAATACGCAGTGGATAATATTCCAGTTAATTGTTAAATTAGATGTCATCACTAATACACAGGTGATAATATTCCAGTTAATTGTTAAATTAGATATCATCACTAATACACAGGTGATAATTTTCCAGTTAATTGTTAAATTAGATGTCATCACTAATACACAGGGGATAATATTTCCAGTTAATTGTTAAATTAGATGTCATCTCTAATACACAGGGGATAATATTCCAGTTAATTGTTAAATTAGATGTCATCACTAATACACAGGGGATAATATTCCAGTTAATTGTTAAATTAGATGTCATCACTATTACACAGGTGATAAAATTCCAGGTAATTAAATTAGATGTCATCACTAATACACAGGTGATAATATTCCAGTTAATTGTTAAATTAGATGTCATCACTAATACACAGGTGTCAATATTCCAGTTAATTGTTAAGTTAGATGTCATCACTAATACACAGGGGATAATATTAAAGTTAATTGTTAAATTAGATGTCATCAAAAATACACAGGGATAATGTTCCAGTTAATTGTTCAATTAGATGTCATCACTAATGCACAGGTGATAATATTCCAGTGAATTGTTAAATTAGCTGTCATCACGAATACACAGGGGATAATATTCCAGTTAATTGTTAAATTAGATGTCATCACTAATACACAGGTGATAATATTCTGGTTCATTGTTAAATTAGATGTTCATCACTAATACACATGTGATAATATTCCAGTTAATTGTTAAATTAGAAGGCATGACTAATACACAGGGGATAATCCAGTTAATTGTTAAATTAGATGTCATCACTTATACACAGGGGATAATATTTCCAGTTAATTGTTAAATTAGATGTCATCACAAACACACAGGGGATAATATTCCAGTTAATTGATAAATTAGCTGTCATCACTAATACACAGGGGATAATATTCCGGTTTATTGTTAAATTAGATGTCATCACTAATACACAGGTGATAATATTCTGGTTCATTGTTAAGTTAGATGTCATCACGAATACACAGGTTATAATATTCCGGTTAATTGTTACATTAAAAGTCATGACTAATACACAAGGGATAATATTCCAGTTAATTGTTAAATTAGATGTCATCACTAATACACAGGGGGTAATATTTCCAGTTAATTGTTAAATTAGATGTCATCTCTAATACTCAGGGGATAATATTCCAGTTAATTGTTAAATTAGATGTCATCACTAATACACAGGTGATAATATTCCAGTTAATTGGTAAATTAGATGTCATCACTAATACACAGGTGATAATATTCTGGTTAATTGTTAAATAAGATGTCATCAATAATACACAGGGGACAATATTCCAGTTAATTGTTAAATTAGATGTCATCACTAATACACAGGTGATAATATTCCAGTTAATCGTAAAATTAGATGTCATCACAAATACACAGGTGATAATATTCCGATTAATTGTTAAATTAGATGTCATCACTAATACACAGGTGATAATATTCCAGTTAGTTGTTAAATTAGATGTCATCAATAATAAACAGGTGATAATATTCCAGTTAATTGTTAAATTAGATGTCATCACTAATACACAGGTGATAATATTCCAGTTAATTGTTAATTTTGATGTCATCACGAACACACAGGGGATAATATTCCAGTTATTTCTTAAATTAGATGTCATCACTAATACACAGGTGATAATTTTCCAGTTAATTGTTAAATTAGATGTCATCACTAATACGCAGCGAATAATATTCCAGTTAATTGTTAAATTAGATGTCATCACTAATACACAGGTGATAATATTCCAGTTAATTGTTAAATTAGATGTCATCAATAATAAACAGGTGATAATATTCCAGTTAATTGTTAAATTAGATGTCATCACTAATACACAGGTGATAATATTCCAGTTAATTGTTAAATTAGATGTCATCACTAATACACAGGTGATAATATTCAAGTTAATTGTTAAATTAGATGTCATCAATAATAAACAGGTGATAATATTCCAGTTAATTGTTAAATTTGATGTCATCACTAATACACAGGTGATAATATTCCAGTTAATTGTTAATTTTGATGTCATCACGAACACACAGGGATAATATTCCAGTTATTTCTTAAATTAGATGTCATCACTCATACACAGGTGATAATATTCCAGTTAATTGTTAAATTAGATATCATCACTAATACACAGGGGATAATATTCCAGTTAATTGTTAAATTAGATGTCATCACTAATACACAGGTGATAATATTCCAGTTAATTGTTAAATTAGATATCATCACTAATACACAGGTGATAATATTCCAGTTAATTGTTAAATTAGATGTCATCACTAATACACAGGTGATAATATTCCAGTTAATTGTTAAATTAGATGTCATCACTAATACACAGGTGATAATATTCCAGTTAATTGTTAAATTAGATGTCATCACTAATACACAGGGGGTAATATTTCCAGTTAATTGTTAAATTAGATGTCATCTCTAATACTCAGGGGATAATATTCCAGTTAATTGTTAAATTAGATGTCATCACTAATACACAGGTGATAATATTCCAGTTAATTGTTAAATTAGATGTAATCAGTAATACACAGGTGATAATATTCCTCTTAATTCTTAATTTTGATGTCATCACGAACACACAGGGGATAATATTCCAGTTATTTTCTTAAATTAGATGTCATCACTAATACACAGGGGATAATATTGCAGTTAATTGTTAAATTGTTTGTCAGCACTAATACACAGGTGATAATATTCCAGTTAATTGCTAAATTAGATGTCATCAATAATAAACAGGTGATAATATTCCAGTTAATTGTTAAATTAGATGTCATCAATAATAAACAGGTGATAATATTCCAGTTAATTGTTAAATTAGATGTCATCACTAATAAACAGGAGATAATACTCCAGTTAATTGTTATATTAGATGTCATCACTAATACACAGGTGATAATATTACGGTTAATTGTTAAATTTGATGTCATCACGAATACACAGGGGATAATATTCCAGTTATTTGTTAAATTAGATGTCATCACTAATACACAGTGGATAATATTCCAGTTAATTGTTAAATTAGATGTCATCACTAATGCACAGGGGATAATATTCCAGATAATTGTAAAATTAGATGTCATCACTAATACACCGGGGTTATTATTCCAGTTAATCGTTAAATTAGATGTCATCACTAATGCACAGATGATAATATTCCAGTTAATTGTTAAATTAGATGCCATCACTAATACACAGGTGATAATATTCCAGTTAATTGTTAAATTAAATGTCATCACTAATACACAGGGGATAATATTCCAGTTAATTGTTAAATTAGATGTCATCACTAATACAGTGGGGATAATATTCCAGTTAATTGTTAAATTAGATGTCATCACTAATACACAGGGATAATATTCCAGTTAATAGTTAATTTAGATGTCATCACTAATACACAGGTGATAATATTCCAGTTAATTGTTAAATTAGATGTCATCTCTAATACACAGGTGATAATATTCCAGATAATTGGAAAATTAGATGTCATCACTAATACACAGGGGATGATATTCCAGTTAATTGTAAAATTAGATGTCATCACGAAAACACAGGGGATAACATTCCAGTTAATTGTTAAATTAGATGTCATCTCTAATACACAGGGGATAATATTCCAGTTAATTGTTAAATTAGATGTCATCACTAATACACAGGTGTTAATATTCCAGTTAATTGTTAAATTAGATGTCATCACTAATACTCACGGGATAATATTCCAGTTAATTAAATTAGATGTCATCACTAATACACAGGTGATAATATTCCAGTTAATTGTTAAATTAGATGTCATCACTCATCCACAGGTGATAATATTCCAGTTACTTGTCAAATTAGATGTCATCACTAATGCACAGGGGAAAATATTCCAGATAATTGTTAACTTAGATGTCATCACTAATACACAGGCGCTAATATTCCAGTTACCTGTTAAATTAGATGTCATCACTAATACACAGGGGATAATATTCCAGTTAATTGTTAACTTAGATGTCATCACTAATACACAGGTGATAATATTCCGGTTAATTGTTAAATTAGATGTCATCACTAATACACAGGTGATAATATTCCAGTTAATTGTTAAATTAGAAGTCATCACTAATACACAGGGGATAATATTCCAGTTAATTGTTAAATTTGATGTCATCACGAATACACAGGGGATAATATTCCAGTTATCTCTAAATTAGATGTCATCACGAATACACAGGGGATAATATTCCAGTTATCTCTAAATTAGATGTCATCACTAATACACAGGGGATAATATTCCAGTTAATAGTTAAATTAGATGCCATCACTAATACACAGGTGATAATATTCCAGTTAATTGTTAAGTTAAATGTCATCACTAATACACAGGGGATAATATTCCAGTTAATTGTTAAATTAGATGTCATCACAAAAACACTGGGGATAATATTCCAGTTAATTGTTAAGTTAGTTGTCATCACGAATACACAGGGATAATATTCCAGTTAATAGTTAATTTAGATGTCATCACTAATACACAGGTGATAATATTGCAGTTAATTGTAAAATTAGATGTCATCACTAATACACAGGGGATAATATTCCAGTTAATTGTTAAATTAGGTGTCATCTCTAATACACAGGGGATAATATTTCAGATAATTGTTAAATTAGATGTCATCACTAATCCACAGGTGATAATATTCCAGTTACTTGTTAAATTAGATGTCATCACTAATACGCAGGGGATAATATTCCTGTTAATTGTTAAATTAGATGTCATCACTAATACACTGGGGATAATATTCCAGTTAATTGTTAAATTAGATGTCATCACTAATACACAGGGATAATATTCCAGTTAATAGTTAATTTAGATGTCATCACTAATACACAGGTGATAATATTCCAGTTAATTGTTAAATTAGATGTCATCTCTAATACACAGGTGATAATATTCCAGATAATTGGAAAATTAGATGTCATCACTAATACACAGGGGATGATATTCCAGTTAATTGTAAAATTAGATGTCATCACGAAAACACAGGAGATAACATTCCAGTTAATTGTTAAATTAGATGTCATCTCAAATACACAGGGGATAATATTCCAGTTAATTGTAAAATGGATGTCATCACTAATACATAGGGGAAAATATTCCAGTTAATTGTTAAATTAGATGTCATCACTAATACTCACGGGATAATATTCCAGTTAATTAAATTAGATGTCATCACTAATACACAGGTGATAATATTCCAGTTAATTGTTAAATTAGATGTCATCACTCATCCACAGGTGATAATATTCCAGTTACTTGTCAAATTAGATGTCATCACTAATGCACAGGGGAAAATATTCCAGTTAATTGTTAACTTAGATGTCATCACTAATACACAGGCGCTAATATTCCAGTTACCTGTTAAATTAGATGTCATCACTAATACACAGGGGATAATATTCCAGTTAATTGTTAACTTAGATGTCATCACTAATACACAGGTGATAATATTCCGGTTAATTGTTAAATTAGATGTCATCACTAATACACAGGTGATAATATTCCAGTTAATTGTTAAATTAGAAGTCATCACTAATACACAGGGGATAATATTCCAGTTAATTGTTAAATTTGATGTCATCACGAATACACAGGGGATAATATTCCAGTTATCTCTAAATTAGATGTCATCACGAATACACAGGGGATAATATTCCAGTTATCTCTAAATTAGATGTCATCACTAATACACAGGGGATAATATTCCAGTTAATAGTTAAATTAGATGCCAACACTAATACACAGGTGATAATATTCCAGTTAATTGTTAAGTTAAATGTCATCACTAATACACAGGGGATAATATTCCAGTTAATTGTTAAATTAGATGTCATCACAAAAACACTGGGGATAATATTCCAGTTAATTGTTAAGTTAGTTGTCATCACTAATACACAGGGATAATATTCCAGTTAATAGTTAATTTAGATGTCATCACTAATACACAGGTGATAATATTGCAGTTAATTGTAAAATTAGATGTCATCACTAATACACAGGGGATAATATTCCAGTTAATTGTTAAATTAGGTGTCATCTCTAATACACAGGGGATAATATTCCAGATAATTGTTAAATTAGATGTCATCACTAATACACAGGGGATAACATTCCAGTTAATTGTTAAATTAGATGTCATCTCTAATACACAGGGGATAATATGCCAGTTAATTGTAAAATGGATGTCACACTGATTCACAGGGGATAATATTCAAGTCAATTGTTAAATTAGATGTCATCACTAATACTCAGGGGATAATATTCCAGTTAATTGTTAAATTAGATGTCATCACTAATACACAGTGGATAATATTCCAGTTAATTGTTAAATTAGATGTCATCACTAATGCACAGGGGATAATATTCCATATAATTGTAAAATTAGATGTCATCACTAAAACTCCGGGGTTATTATTCCAGTTAATCGTTAAATTAGATGTCATCACTAATGCACAGGTGATAATATTAAAGTTAATTGTTAAATTAGATGCCATCACTAATACACAGGTGATAATATTCCAGTTAATTGTTAAATTAAATGTCATCACTAATACACTGGATAATATTCCCGTTAATTGTTAAATTAGATGTCATCACTAATACACTGGGGATAATATTCCAGTTAATTGTTAAATTAGATGTCATCACTAATACACAGGGATAATATTCCAGATAATTGTAAAATTAGATGTCATCACTAATACACAGGTGATAATATTCCAGTTAATTGTTAAATTAGATGTCATCTCTAATACACAGGTGATAATATTCCAAATAATTGTAAAATTAGATGTCATCACTAATACACAGGGGATGATATTCCAGTTAATTGTTAAATTAGATGTCGTCTCTAATACACAGGTGATAATATTCCAGATAATTGTAAAATTAGATGTCATCACTAATACACAGGGGATAATATTCCAGATAATTGTAAAATTAGATGTCATCACTAATACACAGGGGATAACATTCCAGTTAATTGTTAAATTAGATGTCATCTCTAATACACAGGGGATAATATTCCAGCTGATTGTAAAATGGATGTCATCACTAATACACAGGGGATAATATTCCAGTTAATTGTTAAATTAGATGTCAACACTAATACTCAGGGGATAATATTCCAGTTAATTAAATTAGATGTCATCACTAATACACAGGTGATAATATTCCAGTTAATTGTTAAATTAGATGTCATCACTCATCCACAGGTGATAATATTCCAGTTAATTGTTAAATGAGATGTCATCACTAATACACAGTGGATAATATTCCAGTTAATTGTTAAATTAGATGTCATCACGAATGCACAGGGGATAATATTCCAGATAATTGTAAAATTAGATGTCATCACTAATACATCGGGGTTATTATTCCAGTTAATCGTTAAATTAGATGTCATCACTAATGCACAGGTGATAATATTCCAGTTAATTGTTAAATTAGACGCCATCACTAATACACAGGTGATAATATTCCAGTTAATTGTTAAATTAAATGTCATCACTAATACACAGGGGATAATATTCCAGTTAATTGTTAAATTAGATGTCATCACTAATACACTGGAGATCATATTCCAGTTAATTGTTAAATTAGATGTCATCACTAATACACAGGGATAATATTCCAGTTAATAGTTAATTTAGATGTCATCACTAATACACAGGTGATAATATTCCAGTTAATTGTTAAATTAGATGTCATCTCTAATACACAGGTGATAATATTCCAGATAATTGTAAAATTAGATGTCATCACTAATACACAGGGGATGATATTCCAGTTAATTGTTAAATTAGATGTCGTCTCTCAAACACAGGTGATAATATTCCAGATAATTGTAAAATTAGATGTCATCACTAATACACAGGGGATAATATTCCAGATAATTGTAAAATTAAATGTCATCTCTAATACACAGGGGATAATATTCCAGTTAATTGTAAAATGGATGTCATCACTAATACACAGGGGATAATATTCCAGTTAATTGTTAAATTAGATGTCATCACTAATACTCAGGGGATAATATTCCAGTTAATTAAATTAGATGTCATCACTAATACACAGGTGATAATATTCCAGTTAATTGTTAAATTAGATGTCATCACTAATACACAGGTGATAATATTCCAGTTAATTGTTAAATTAGATATCATCACTAATACACAGGTGATAATATTCCAGTTAATTGTTAAATTAGATGTCATCACTAATACACAGGTGATAATATTCCTGTTAATTGTTAAATTAGATGTCATCACTAATACACAGGTGTTAACATTCCGGTTAATTGTTAAATTAGATGTCATCACTAATACACATGTGTTAATATTCCAGTTAATTGTTAACTTAGATGTCATCACTAATGCACAGGTGATAATATTCCAGTTAATTGTTAAATTAGATGTCATCACTAATACACAGGGGATAATATTCCAGTTAATTGTTAAATTAGATGTCAGCACTAATACACAGGTGATAATATTCCAATTAATTGTTAAATTTGATGTCATCACGAATACACAGGGGATAATATTCCAGTTATTTGTTAAATTAGATGTCATCACTAATACACAGGGGATAATATTCCAGTTAATTGTTAAATGAGATGTCATCACTAATACACAGGGGATAATATTCCAGTTAATTGTTAAATTAGATGTCATCACTAATACACAGGGGATAGTATTCCAGTTAATTGTTAAATTAGATGTCATCACTAATACACAGGGGATAATATTCCAGTTAATTGTTAAATTAGATGTCATCACTAATACACAGGTGATAATATTCCAGTTAATTGTTAAATTAGATGTCATCACTAATACACAGGGGATAATATTGCAGTTAATTGTTAAATTAGATGTCATCACTAATACAAAGGTGATAAGATTCCAGATAATTGTAAAATTAGATGTCATCACTAATACACAGGGGTTATTATTTCAGTTAATCGTTAAATTAGATGTCATCACTAATACACAGGTGATAATATTCCAGTTAACTGTTAATTTTGATGTCATCACGAATACACAGGGGATAATATTCCAGTTATTTGTTAAATTAGATGTCATCACTAATACGCAGCGGATAATGTACAAGTTAATTGTTAAATTAGATGTCATCACTAATACACAGGGGATAATATTCCAGTTAATTGTTAAATTAGATGTCCTCACTAATACACAGGGGATAATATTCCAGTTATATGTTAAATTTGATGTCATCACTAATACACAGGCGATAATATTCCAGTTAATTTTTAAATTAGATATCATCACTAATACACAGGGGATAATATTCCAGTTAATTGTTAAATTGTTTGTCATCACGAATACACAGGGGATAATATTCCAGTTAATTGTTAAATTAGATGTCATCACTAATACACAGGGGATAATATTCCAGTTAATTGTTAAATTAGATATCATCACTAATACACAGGTGATAATATTCCAGTTAATTGTTATATTAGATGTCATCACTAATACACAGGTGATAATATTCCAGTTAATTGTTAAATTAGATGTCATCACTAATGCACGGGGGATAATATTCCAGTTAATTGTTAACTTAGATGTCATCACTAATACACAGGTGCTAATATTCCAGTTACTTGTTAAATTAGATGTCATCACTAATACACAGGTGATAATATTCCAGTTAATTGTTAAATTTGATGTCATCACGAATACACAGGGGATAATATTCCAGTTATCTCTAAATTAGATGTCATCACTAATACACAGGGGATAATATTCCAGTTAATTGTTAAATTAGATGTCATCACTAATGCACAGGGGATAATATTCCAGATAATTGTAAAATTATTTGTCATCACTAATACACCGGTGTTATTATTCCAGTTAATCGTTAAATTAAATGTCATCACTAATACACAGGTGATAATATTCCAGTTAATTGTTAAATTAAATGTCATCACTAATACACAGGGGATAATATTCCAGTTAATTGTTAAATTAGATGTCATCACAAAAACACTGGGGATAATATTCCAGTTAATTGT
This sequence comes from Heterodontus francisci, assembly GCF_036365525.1. Taxonomy (NCBI): domain Eukaryota; kingdom Metazoa; phylum Chordata; class Chondrichthyes; order Heterodontiformes; family Heterodontidae; genus Heterodontus; species Heterodontus francisci. The sequence goes on from NW_027142296.1 coordinate 1,636,157, forward strand.
TAAATTAGTTGTCATCACTAATACACAGGGATAATATTCCAGTTAATAGTTAATTTAGATGTCATCACTAATACACAGGTGATAATATTCCAGTTAATTGTAAAAATAGATGTCATCACTAATACACAGGGGATAATATTCCAGTTAATTGTTAAATTAGATATCATCACTAATACACAGGTGATAATATTCCAGTTAATAGTTAATTTAGATGTCATCACTAATACACAGGTGATAATATTCCAGTTAATTGTTAAATTAGATGTCATCTCTAATACACAGGGGATAATATTCCAGAATATTGTTAAATTAGATGTCATCACTAATACACAGGGGATAACATTCCAGTTAATTGTTAAATTAGATGTCATCTCTAATACACAGAGGATAATATTCCAGTTAATTGTAAAATGGATGTCATCACTGATACACAGGGGATAATATTCCAGTTAATTGTTAAATTAGATGTCATCACTAATCCACAGGTGATAATATTCCAGTTACTTGTTAAATTAGATGTCATCACTAATACACAGGGGATAATATTCCAGTTAATTGTTAAATTAGATGTCATCACTAATACGCAGGGGATAATATTCCAGTTAATTGTTAAATTAGATGTCATCACTAATACGCAGGGGATAATATTCCAGTTAATTGTTAAATTAGATGTCATCACTCATCCACAGGGGATAATATTCCAGTTAATTGTTAAATTGTTAGTCATCACTAATACACAGGTGATAATATTCCAGTTATTTGTTAAATTAGATGTCATCACTAATACACAGGTGATAATATTCCAGTTAATTGTTAAATTAGATGTCATCACTAATACACAGGTGATAATATTCCAGTTAATTGTTAAATTAGATGTCATCACTAATACACAGGTGATAATATTCCAGTTAATTGTTAAATTAGATGTCATCACTAATACACAGGTGTTAACATTCCGGTTAATTGTTAAATTAGATTTCATCACTAATACACAGGTGTTAATATTCCAGTTAATTGTTACATTAGAAGTCATGACTAATACACAGGGGATAATATTCCAGTTAATTGTTAAATTAGATGTCATCACTAATACACAGGGGATAATATTCCAGTTAATTGTTAAATTAGATGTCAGCACTAATACACAGGTGATAATATTCCAATTAAATGTTAAATTTGATGTCATCACGATTACACAGGGGATAATATTCCAGTTATTTGTTAAATTAGATGTCATCACTAATACACAGGGGATAATATTCCAGTTAATTGTTAAATGAGATGTCATCACTAATACACAGGGGATAATATTCCAGTTAATTGTTAAATTAGATGTCATCACTAATACACAGGGGATAGTATTCCAGTTAATTGTTAAATTAGATGTCATCACTAATACACAGGGGATAATATTCCAGTTAATTGTTAAATTAGATGTCATCACTAATACAAAGGTGATAAGATTCCAGATAATTGTAAAATTAGATGTCATCACTAATACACAGGGGTTATTATTCCAGTTAATCGTTAAATTAGATGTCATCACTAATACACAGGTGATAATATTTCAGTTAATTGTTAAATGAGATGACATCACTGATACACAGGTGATAATATTCCAGTTAACTGTTAAATTTGATGTCATCACGAATACACAGGGGCTAATATTCCAGTTATTTGTTAAATTAGATGTCATCACTAATACGCAGCAGATAATGTACAAGTTAATTGTTAAATTAGATGTCATCACTAATACACAGGGGATAATATTCAAGTTAATTGTTAAATTAGATGTCATCACTAATACACAGGGGATAATATTCCAGTTATATGTTAAATTAGATGTCATCACTAATACACAGGCGATAATATTCCAGTTAATTTTTAAATTAGATATCATCACTAATACACAGGGGATAATATTCCAGTTAATTGTTAAATTGTTTGTCATCACTAATACACAGGTGATAATATTCCAGTTAATTGTTAAATTAGATGTCATCAATAATAAACAGGTGATAATATTCCAGTTAATTGTTAAATTAGATGTCATCACTAATACACAGGGGATAATATTCCAGTTAATTGTTAAATTAGATGTCATCACGAATACACAGGTGATAATATTCCAGTTAATTGTTAAATTTGATGTCATCACAAATACACAGGGGATAATATTCCAGTTATTTATTAAATTAGATGTCATCACTAATACACATTGGATAATATTCCAGTTAATTGTTAAATTAGATGTCATCACTAAGACACAGGGGATAATATTCCAGATAATTGTAAAATTAGATGTCATCACGAATACACCGGGGTTATTATTCCTGTTAATCGTTATGTTAGATGTCATCAATAATACACAGGTGATAATATTCCAGTTAATTGTTAAATTAGATGTCATCACTAATACACAGGGGATAATATTCCAGTTAATTGTTAAATTAGATGTCATCACTAATACACAGGTGATAATATTCCAGTTAATTGTTAAATTAGATGTCATCACTAATACACAGGGGATAATATTGCAGTTAATTGTTAAATTAGATGTCATCACTAATACAAAGGTGATAAGATTCCAGATAATTGTAAAATTAGATGTCATCACTAATACACAGGGGTTATTATTCCAGTTAATCGTTAAATTAGATGTCATCACTAATACACAGGTGATAATATTCCAGTTAACTGTTAATTTTGATGTCATCACGAATACACAGGGGATAATATTCCAGTTATTTGTTAAATTAGATGTCATCACTAATACGCAGCGGATAATGTACAAGTTAATTGTTAAATTAGATGTCATCACTAATACACAGGGGATAATATTCCAGTTAATTGTTAAATTAGATGTCATCACTAATACACAGGGGATAATATTCCAGTTATATGTTAAATTAGATGTCATCACTAATACACAGGCGATAATATTCCAGTTAATTTTTAAATTAGATATCATCACTAATACACAGGGGATAATATTCCAGTTAATTGTTAAATTGTTTGTCATCACGAATACACAGGGGATAATATTCCAGTTAATTGTTAAATTAGATGTCATCACTAATACACAGGGGATAATATTCCAGTTAATTGTTAAATTAGATATCATCACTAATACACAGGTGATAATATTCCAGTTAATTGTTATATTAGATGTCATCACTAATACACAGGTGATAATAGTCCAGTTAATTGTTAAATTAGATGTCATCACTAATGCACGGGGGATAATATTCCAGTTAATTGTTAACTTAGATGTCATCACTAATACACAGGTGCTAATATTCCAGTTACTTGTTAAATTAGATGTCATCACTAATACACAGGTGATAATATTCCAGTTAATTGTTAAATTTGATGTCATCACGAATACACAGGGGATAATATTCCAGTTATCTCTAAATTAAATGTCATCACTAATACACAGGGGATAATATTCCAGTTAATTGTTAAATTAGATGTCATCACTAATGCACAGGGGATAATATTCCAGATAATTGTAAAATTATTTGTCATCACTAATACACCGGTGTTATTATTCCAGTTAATCGTTAAATTAGATGTCATCACTAATACACAGGTGATAATATTCCAGTTAATTGTTAAATTAGATGCCATCACTAATACACAGGTGATAATATTCCAGTTAATTGTTAAATTAAATGTCATCACTAATACACAGGGGATAATATTCCAGTTAATTGTTAAATTAGATGTCATCACAAAAACACTGGGGATAATATTCCAGTTAATTGTTAAATTAGTTGTCATCACTAATACACAGGGATAATATTCCAGTTAATAGTTAATTTAGATGTCATCACTTATACACAGGTGATAATATTCCAGTTAATTGTAAAATTAGATGTCATCACTAATACACAGGGATAATATTCCAGTTAATTGTTAAATTAGATATCATCACTAATACACAGGTGATAATATTCCAGTTAATAGTTAATTTAGATGTCATCACTAATACACAGGTGATAATATTCCAGTTAATTGTTAAATTAGATGTCATCTCTAATACACAGGGGATAATATTCCAGATAATTGTTAAATTAGATGTCATCACTAATACACAGGGGATAACATTCCAGTTAATTGTTAAATTAGATGTCATCTCTAATACACAGAGGATAATATTCCAGTTAATTGTAAAATGGATGTCATCACTGATACACAGGGGATAATATTCCAGTTAATTGTTAAATTAGATGTCATCACTAATACTCAGGGGATAATATTCCAGTTAATTAAATGAGATGTCATCACTAATACTCAGGGGATAATATTCCAGTTAATTAAATGAGATGTCATCACTAATACACAGGTGATAATATTCCAGTTAATTGTTAAATTGTTAGTCATCACTAATACACAGGTGATAATATTCCAGTTAATTGTTAAATTAGATGTCATCACTAATACACAGGTGATAATATTCCAGTTAATTGTTAAATTAGATGTCATCACTAATACACAGGTGATAATATTCCAGTTAATTGTTAAATTAGATGTCATCACTAATACACAGGTGATAATATTCCAGTTAATTGTTAAATTAGATGTCATCACTAATACACAGGTGTTAACATTCCGGTTAATTGTTAAATTAGATTTCATCACTAATATACAGGTGTTAATATTCCAGTTAATTGTTACATTAGAAGTCATGACTAATACACAGGGGATAATATTCCAGTTAATTGTTAAATTAGATGTCATCACTAATACACAGGGGATAATATTCCAGTTAATTGTTAAATTAGATGTCAGCACTAATACACAGGTGATAATATTCCAATTAAATGTTAAATTTGATGTCATCACGATTACACAGGGGATAATATTCCAGTTATTTGTTAAATTAGATGTCATCACTAATACACAGGGGATAATATTCCAGTTAATTGTTAAATGAGATGTCATCACTAATACACAGGGGATAATATTCCAGTTAATTGTTAAATTAGATGTCATCACTAATACACAGGGGATAGTATTCCAGTTAATTGTTAAATTAGATGTCATCACTAATACACAGGGGATAATATTCCAGTTAATTGTTAAATTAGATGTCATCACTAATACAAAGGTGATAAGATTCCAGATAATTGTAAAATTAGATGTCATCACTAATACACAGGGGTTATTATTCCAGTTAATCGTTAAATTAGATGTCATCACTAATACACAGGTGATAATATTTCAGTTAATTGTTAAATGAGATGACATCACTGATACACAGGTGATAATATTCCAGTTAACTGTTAAATTTGATGTCATCACGAATACACAGGGGATAATATTCCAGTTATTTGTTAAATTAGATGTCATCACTAATACGCAGCAGATAATGTACAAGTTAATTGTTAAATTAGATGTCATCACTAATACACAGGGGATAATATTCAAGTTAATTGTTAAATTAGATGTCATCACTAATACACAGGGGATAATATTCCAGTTATATGTTAAATTAGATGTCATCACTAATACACAGGCGATAATATTCCAGTTAATTTTTAAATTAGATATCATCACTAATACACAGGGGATAATATTCCAGTTAATTGTTAAATTGTTTGTCATCACTAATACACAGGTGATAATATTCCAGTTAATTGTTAAATTTGATGTCATCAATAATACAAAAGTGATAATATTCCAGTTAATTGTTAAATTAGATGTCATCAATAATAAACAGGTGATAATATTCCAGTTAATTGTTAAATTAGATGTCATCACTAATACACAGGGGATAATATTCCAGTTAATTGTTAAATTAGATGTCATCACGAATACACAGGTGATAATATTCCAGTTAATTGTTAAATTTGATGTCATCACAAATACACAGGGGATAATATTCCAGTTATTTGTTAAATTAGATGTCATCACTAATACACATTGGATAATATTCCAGTTAATTGTTAAATTAGATGTTAATATTCCAGATAATTGTAAAATTAGATGTCATCACGAATACACCGGGGTTATTATTCCTGTTAATCGTTATGTTAGATGTCATCAGTAATACACAGGTGATAATATTCCAGTTAATTGTTAACTTAGATGCCATCACTAATACACAGGTGATAATATTCCAGTTAATTGTTAAATTAGATGTCATCACTAATACACAGGGGATAATATTCCAGTTAATTGTTAAATTAGATATCATCACTAATACACAGGTGATAATATTCCAGTTAATTGTTAAATTTGATGTCATCAATAATACAAAAGTGATAATATTCCAGTTAATTGTTAAATTAGATGTCATCAATAATAAACAGGTGATAATATTCCAGTTAATTGTTAAATTAGATGTCATCACTAATACACAGGGGATAATATTCCAGTTAATTGTTAAATTAGATGTCATCACGAATACACAGGTGATAATATTCCAGTTAATTGTTAAATTTGATGTCATCACAAATACACAGGGGATAATATTCCAGTTATTTGTTAAATTAGATGTCATCACTAATACACATTGGATAATATTCCAGTTAATTGTTAAATTAGATGTTAATATTCCAGATAATTGTAAAATTAGATGTCATCACGAATACACCGGGGTTATTATTCCTGTTAATCGTTATGTTAGATGTCATCAGTAATACACAGGTGATAATATTCCAGTTAATTGTTAACTTAGATGCCATCACTAATACACAGGTGATAATATTCCAGTTAATTGTTAAATTAGATGTCATCACTAATACACAGGGGATAATATTCCAGTTAATTGTTAAATTAGATGTCATCTCTAATACACAGGGGATAATATTCCAGTTAATTGTTAAATTAGATGTCATCTCTAATACACAGGGAATAATATTTCTGATAATTGTAAAATTAGATGTCATCACTAATACACAGGGGATAATATTCCAGTTAATTGTTAAATTGGATGTCATCTCCAATGCACAGGGAATAATATTCCAGATAATTGTAAAATTAGATGTCATCAGTAATACACAGGGGATAACATTCCAGTTAATTGTTAAATTAGATGTCATCTCTAATACACAGGGGATAATATTCCAGTTAATTGTTAAATTAGATGTCATCACTAATACACAGGGGATAACATTCCAGATAATTGTAAAATTAGATGTCATCACTAATACACAGGGGATAATATTCCAGTTAATTGTTAAATTGGATGTAATCACTAATACAAAGTGGTTAACATTCCAGATAATTGTTAAATTAGATGTCATCTCTGATACACAGGGGATAATATTCCAGTTAATTGTTAAATTAGATGTCATCACTAATACACAGGGGATAACATTCCAGATAATTGTTAAATTAGATGTCATCACTAATACACAGGGGATAATATTCCAGTTAATTGTTAAATTAGATGTCATCACTAATACACAGGGGATAATATTCCAGTTAATTGTTAAATTAGATGTCATCACTAATACACAGGGGATAATATTCCAGTTAATTGTTAAATTAGATATCATCACTAATACACAGGTGATAATATTCCAGTTAATTGTTAAGTTAGATGTCATCACTAATACACAGGTGATAAAATTCCAGTTTATTGTTAAATTAGATATCATCACTAATACACAGTTGATAATATTCCAGTTAATTGTTAAATTAGATGTCATCACTAATACACAGTTGATAATATTCCAGTTAATTGTTAAATTAGATGTCATCACTAATACACAGGGGATAATATTCCAGTTAATTGTTAAATTAGATATCATCACTAATACACAGGTGATAATATTCCAGTTAATTGTTAAATTAGATATGATCACTAATACACAGGTGATAATATTCCAGTTAATTGTTAAATTAGATATCATCACTAATTCTTTTGGGCCTCCTTATCTCGAGAGACAATGGATACGCGCCTGGAGGTGGTCAGTGGTTTGTGAAGCAGCGCCTGGAGTGGCCATAAAGGCCAATTCTGGAGTGACAGGCTCTTCCACAGGTGCTGCAGAGAAATTTGTTTGTTGGGGCTGTTGCACAGTTGGCTCTCCCCTTGCGCCTCTGTCTTTTTTCCTGCCAACTACTAAGTCTCTTCGACTCGCCACAATTTAGCCCTGTCTTTATGGCTGCCCGCCAGCTCTGGCGAATGCTGGCAACTGACTCCCACGACTTGTGATCAATGTCACACGATTTCATGTCGCGTTTGCAGACGTCTTTATAACGGAGACATGGACGGCCGGTGGGTCTGATACCAGTTTCGAGCTCGCTGTACAATGTGTCTTTGGGGATCCTGCCATCTTCCATGCGGCTCACATGGCCAAGCCATCACAAGCGCCGCTGACTCAGTAGTGTGTATAAGCTGGGGATGTTGGCCGCTTCAAGGACTTCTGTGTTGGAGATATAGTCCTGCCCCCTGATGCCAAGTATTCTCCGAAGGCAGCGAAGATGGAATGAATTGAGACGTCGCTCTTGGCTGGCATACGTTGTCCAGGCTCATCACTAATACACAGGGGATAATATTCCAGTTAATTGTTAAATTAGATGTCTTCACTGATACACAGGGGATAATATTCCAGTTAATTGTTAAATTAGATTTCATCACTAATACACAGGTGATAATATTCCAGTTAATTGTTAAATTAGATGTCATCACTAATACACAGGGGATAATATTCCAGTTAATTGTTAAATTAGATGTCATCACTAATACACAGGCGATAATATTCGGGTTAATTGTTAAATTAGATGTCATCACTAATACACAGGGGATAATATTCCAGTTAATTGTTAAATTAGATATCATCACTAATACACAGGTGATAATATTCCTGTTAATTGTTAAATTAGATGTCATCACTAATACACAGGTGACAATATTCCAGTTAATTGTTAAATTAGATGTCATCACTAATACACAGGTGATAATATTCCAGTTAATTGTTAAATTAGATGTCATCACTAATACACAGGTGATAATATTCCAGTTAATTGTTAAATTAGATATCATCACTAATACACAGGTGATAATATTCCAGTTAATTGTTAAATTAGATGTCATCACTAATACACAGGTGATAATATTCCAGTTAATTGTTAAATTAGATATCATCACTAATACACAGGTGATAATATTCCAGTTAATTGTTAAATTTGATATCATCACTAATACACAGGTGATAATATTCCAGTTAATTGTTAAATTAGATGTCATCACTAATACACAGGTGATAATATTCCTGTTAATTGTTAAATTAGATGTAATCAGTAATACTCAGGTGATAATATTCCAGTTAATTGTTAAATTAGATGTCATCACTAATACACAAGGGATAATCTTCCAGTTAATTTTTATATTAGATATCATCACGAATACATCTGGGATAATATTCCAGTTAATTGTTAAATTAGATATCATCACTAATACACAGGTGATAATATTCCTATTAATTGTTAAATTAGATGTCATCACTAATACACAGGCGATAATATTCCATTTAATTGTTAAATTAGATGTCATCACTAATACACAGGTGATAATATTCCAGTTAATTGTTAAATTAGATGTCATCACTAATACACAGGTGATAATATTCCAGTTAATTGTTAAATTAGATGTCATCACTAATACACAGGTGATAATATTACAGTTAATTGTTAAATTAGATGTCATCACTAATACACAGGGGATAATATTCCAGTTAATTGTTAAATTAGATATCATCACCAATACACAGGTGATAATATTCCAGTTAATTGTTAAATTAGATATCATCACTAATACACAGGTGATAATATTCCTGTTAATTGTTAAATTAGATGTCATCACTAATACACAGGTGATAATATTCCAGTTAATTGTTAAATTAGATGTCATCACTAATACACAGGTGATAATATTCCAGTTGATTGTTAAATTAGATGTCATCACTAATACACAGGTAATAATATTCCAGTTAATTGTTAAATTAGATATCATCACTAATACACAGGGGATAATATTCCAGTTCGTTGTATAATTTGATGTCATCACTGATACACAGGTGATAATATTCCAGTTAATTGTTAAATTAGATGTCATCACTAATACACAGGGGATAATATTCCAGTTAATTGTTAAATTAGATGTCATCACTAATACACAGGGGATAATATTCCAGTTAATTGTTAAATTAAATATCATCACTAATACACAGGGGATAATATTCCAGTTAATTGTTAAATTAGATGTCATCACTAATACACAGGTGATAATATTCCAGTTAATTGTTAAATTAGATGTCATCACTAATACACAGGGGATAATATTCCAGTTAATTGTTAAATTAGATGTCATCACTAATACACAGGTGATAATATTCCAGTTAATTGTTAAATTAGATGTCATCACTAATACACAGGTGATTTTATTCCAGTTAATTGTTAAATTAGATGTCATCACTAATACACAGGTGATAATATTCCAGTTAATTGTTAAATTAGATATCATCACTAATACACAGGTGATAATATTCCAAATAATTGTTAAATTAGATATCCTCACTAATACACAGGTGATAATATTCGTGTTAATTGTTAAATTAGATGTCATCACTAATACACAGGTGATAATATTCCAGTTAATTGTTAAATTAGATGTCATCACTAATACACAGGTGATAATATTCCAGTTAATTGTTAAATTAGATGTCATCACTAATACACAGGTGATAATATTCCAGTTAATTGTTAAATTAGATATCATCACTAATACACAGGTGATAATATTCCAGTTAATTGTTAAATTAGATATCATCACTCATACACAGGTGATAATATTCCTGTTAATTGTTAAATTAGATGTCATCACTAATACACAGGTGAGAATATTCCAGTTAAATGTTAAATTAGATGTCATCACTAATACACAGGTGATAATATTCCAGTTAATTGTTAAATTAGATGTTATCACTAATACACAGGTGGTAATATTCCAGTTAATTGTTAAATTAGATGTCATCACTAATACACAGGGGATAATATTCCAGTTAATTGTTAAGTTAGATGTCATCACTAATACACAGGGGATAATATTCCAGTTAATTGTTAAATTAGATGTCATCACTAATACACAGGTTATAATATTCCAGTTAATTGTTAAATTAGATGTCATCACTAATACACGGGGGATAATATTTCAGTTAACTGTTAAATTAGATATCATCACTAATACATAGGTGATAATATTCCAGTTAATTGTTAAATTAGATGTCATCACTAATACACAGGGGATAATATTCCAGTTAATTGTTAAATTAGATCTCATCACTAATACACAGGGGATAATATTCCAGTTAATTGTTAAATTAAATATCATCACTAATACACAGGGGATAATATTCCAGTTAATTGTTAAATTAGATGTCTTCACTAATACACAGGTGATAATATTCCAGTTAATTGTTAAATTAGATGTCATCACTAATACACAGGGGATAATATTCCAGTTAATTGTTAAATTAGATGTCATCACTAATACACAGGTGATAATATTCCAGTTAATTGTTAAATTAGATGTCATCACTGATACACAGGGGATAATATTCCAGTTAATTTTTAAATTAGATTTCATCACTAATACACAGGTGATAATATTCCAGTTAATTGTTAAATTAGATGTCATCACTAATACACAGGGGATAATATTCCAGTTAATTGTTAAATTAGATGTCATCACTAATACACAGGGGATAATATTCCAGTTCATTGTTAAATTAGATGACACCACGAATACACAGGTGATAATATTCCAGTTAATTGTTAAATTAGATATCATCACTAATACACAGGGGATAATATTCCAGTTAATTGTTAAATTAGATGTCATCACTAATACACAGGGGATAATATTCCAGTTAATTGTTAAATTAAATATCATCACTAATACACAGGGGATAATATTCCAGTTAATTGTTAAATTAGATCTCATCACTAATACACAGGTGATAATATTCCAGTTAATTGTTAAATTAGATGTCATCACTAATACACAGGGGATAATATTCCAGTTAATTGTTAAATTAGATGTCATCACTAATACACAGGTGGTAATATTCCAGTTAATTTTTAAATTAGATGTCATCACTAATACACAGGTAATTTTATTCCAGTTAATTGTTAAATTAGATGTCATCACTAATACACAGGTGATAATATTCCAGTTAATTGTTAAATTAGATATCATCACTAATACACAGGTGATAATATTCCAAATAATTGTTAAATTTGATATCATCACTAATACACAGGTGATAATATTCGTGTTAATTGTTAAATTAGATGTCATCACTAATACACAGGTGATAATATTCCAGTTAATTGTTAAATTAGATGTCATCACTAATACACAGGTGATAATATTCCAGTTAATTGTTAAATTAGATGTCATCACTAATACACAGGTGATAATATTCCAGTTAATTGTTAAATTCGATATCATCACTAATACACAGGTGATAATATTCCAGTTAATTGTTAAATTAGATATCATCACTCATACACAGGTGATAATATTCCTGTTAATTGTTAAATTAGATGTCATCACTAATACACAGGTGATAATATTCCAGTTAATTGTTAAATTAGATGTCATCACTAATACACAGGTGACAATATTCCAGTTAATTGTTAAATTAGATGTTATCACTAATACACAGGTGATAATATTCCAGTTAATTGTTAAATTAGATGTCATCACTAATACACAGGGGATAATATTCCAGTTAATTGTTAAGTTAGATGTCATCACTAATACACAGGGGATAATATTCCAGTTAATTGTTAAATTAGATGTCATCACTAATACAAAGATTATAATATTCCAGTTAATTGTTAAATTAGATGTCATCACTAATACACGGGGGATAATATTTCAGTTAACTGTTAAATTAGATATCATCACTAATACATAGGTGATAATATTCCAGTTAATTGTTAAATTAGATGTCATCACTAATACACAGTGGATAATATTCCAGTTAATTGTTAAATTAGATCCCATCACTAATACACAGGGGATAATATTCCAGTTAATTGTTAAATTAAATATCATCACTAATACACAGGGGATAATATTCCAGTTAATTGTTAAATTAGATGTCATCACTAATGCACAGGTGATAATATTCCAGTTAATTGTTAAATTAGATGTCATCACTAATACACAGGGGATAATATTCCAGTTAATTGTTAAATTAGATGTCATCACTAATACACAGGTGATAATATTCCAGTTAATTGTTAAATTAGATGTCATCACTGATACACAGGGGATAATATTCCAGTTAATTGTTAAATTAGATGTCATCACTAATACACAGGGGATAATATTCCAGTTAATTGTTAAATTAGATGTCATCACTAATACACAGGGGATAATATTCCAGTTAATTGTTAAATTAGATGACACCACTAATACACAGGTGATAATATTCCAGTTAATTGTTAAATTAGATATCATCACTAATACACAGGTGATAATATTCGTGTTAATTGTTAAATTAGATGTCATCACTAATACACAGGTGACAATATTCCAGTTAATTGTAAAATTAGATGTCATCACTAATACACAGGTGATAATATTCCAGTTAATTGTTAAATTAGATGTCATCACTAATACACAGGTGATAATATTCCAGTTAATTGTTAAATTCGATATCATCACTAATACACAGGTGATAATATTCCAGTTAATTGTTAAATTAGATATCATCACTCATACACAGGTGATAATATTCCTGTTAATTGTTAAATTAGGTGTCATCACTAATACACAGGTGATAATATTCCAGTTAATTGTTAAATTAGATGTC